>NC_048299.1:64737201-65037201 GCF_013100865.1 Trachemys scripta elegans
AGTCCATTAACCTGGGTCCCACAGACCTAGGCTTAGCCTGCAGTGTAGACATATCTTATGTGTCTCAATAAGGATCATGGGGGGAGACATTTCAAAGGCACAAATGGCAGTTTGGTGCTAACTCCCATGGAAAGCCAATGGAAGTTAGATGCCAAACTACCATTTGTGCCTTTAAAAAATCTCCTCTTCAATGGTCTAACTTTAGGCACTCACATTTGAAAATATTGGCCACGTTTTTCACCTTTATTTGATTTATACCGATGCTCTGCGAAGGCGTCTCCTTTTAGAGGAATTCTTTTAAAAATATTGATCCTTGTTATTGGCTGTATATTACATTTCTCTTGTATATGGTACAACTAAATGCCACAGTCCTAGAATCCCAGTAATTTATCAAGAAATTACTCCAAAGTGTCAGTGTAATTCATCTCCCAATATAGATAAAATGAAATGAGGACCAATGATTTTATGACAGATTTTAAGACAGACGTGTCATATAAAATATGGACTGTACATTAGTGTAACACTCGTGGCATGACTCTTTTTAGTTTATTTATTAAAAATACTCAAACCACAGCAAAACCATAGATATGTTTTAAAAAGCAACCAGACTCTGATCTCAAAGTAACACTGGTGTAAACATGGAGTAAATTCATTGTGTTTGAAGGAGCTGATCCAGATTTACACTAGTGTAACTGAGAACTGAATCTGGCTCTAGGAGTGACTTAATATGACTCAACAAGCTGAATTGTTGCTCCAAATAGTAGCTATCAAATGCATCTTGCCTTTGCGTAAATGACTAATATAATTAGCTTATAACATCACCATAGGCATTGGCAAAAGTAATCATCATTACTATCCATTGTGTTCCCAACATCTGAACCATTCATTTGGAAGGCGGCAGAACAGAAAGTTCTCTACATCTCAGGAGAACTTTGTTTCCCTCCCCTCCCCCCAACACATTTTCCATGCGGGCCTGTTTTCTATGCCTCCCCATCTTCCTGCCCATTCTTAAACTGCAAGCTAACCATAATTATCATTGTTCCTATTTGCTTTGTCTTTTTAATTTAAAGGAACTGAGGCGGGGCTGAGAAAACATACTTTTACAAGACAAAAAACTCCTTAGTACACAAAATCTAGTCCTGCATGGTTAGCTCAACTGAATGCATGCAGAAATAGGCACACAAAAGGTGTCTTGTTTTGCCCTCCATTTCACTCATGCAACCCTGAGGTTGTATGGGTATAACCAAAGACAGAATGTAGTCTGTGGTGTGACAAAAAGTGTGCAATGGTACAATTTGATTTTTCACTTTTCTTACACAATTAATGTGGCGCATTAGCCGTGAAAGTACAAAGGCATGATTTTAATGGATCATCATCAGCAACGTGTTTGATAACTAATATGGCATTCAATGCTTTTTTAAAGCACTATGACTAATAAGACCCTGGCAGCAATATGATCATTTAGTATAGCACTATATAGATGTTAAAAGATGCCAGTTTCCATTGCTTTGTTTTCTTGTAACACACACACCACCCATGTTGTAATTAAATAGGAATTTTGCTATGAACTCAGCATTCAAGTTGGTTCTGTCCATGATGATCAGATCAGACTTGACCCTCCAAGTTGCTGACCGTTCAGATTCTGATCCAGCAAGACACTTAAGCATATGCTTAAGTGCTTTGCTGGATTGGGACCAGCATGGTCAGCACTTGCAGGATGAAGTCCATGCACAGTCCTGTGTGGTGTATTGAAAATTGTGATCTATCACTTTACATTCTCTTGGGGTTCTGGTCCTGCTTACAGGCTGGGGTCTCTGTAGGGAAGAGGGTGATCCCAGCAGAAGGTCTAGCAGCAGTCAGTTTGCAAACAGCCAGCCTAGAGTAAGGTGGGGTGAGTTGTGTCTCCATACCTCAAGGAACAGCTGCTTTGTCTCCTCTCTGTCTTGTGTGTTAGGGTTCTTAATTCTAAGCAATAAAGTAGTGGTACATTGCAACCTTCCAGCAGGAGTATTTTTCTCCCTAATTTCTCTATTTGTATGCTATGAACGCAACATCTTTTTTTAGTAACCTGTGTTCTGTAAACCAGATTCTGATACTTTCCTCATGTTGGATAATACCTTACTCCATGAATAGTCTTATTGACGTCAGTGCGATTATTAATGGAGTAAGAAGCTACGCAGTGTGAGTAAGGGGACCAGAATCTGTTCCTATAGACTCTTCAAAAAAGCGAATGAGGATGTTTTTGTCCTATTTCAACTGGAAACTTCTCGCAGTGCCAGGTCTGCATCCCTTCACTTCTGCTTTGCTCTTCCTTTGATTTTTCTTAGCAGAAGTGCGTGTTAGATTTCTGATCTGCAGTAAACCCTCTTAGAATAACCCATTCCTATAGAATTCATTATTCAGTCTCAGTAATCATTCAAACAATTTTGCAAATCGTCTCCTGTTCTTTTAGAAGAAGGTGTCCTCCTTTCCATTATTTATAGTATATGTGTTTTGATTAGACAGTCACTGAGGAAAGGCTTTTTTATGAATAACGGAAACACTGTGCAATACTTTTGGTTTATTTCTAATTTGTGTAAAAACAAATGTGTAAGAAATAACCACATGGAAAAGACTGGCTTCAGAAGTTTGAACAGGCCATGTTAATAGCAATAAAATAAACCTGTGCTTAAATGGTTTTTAATAAAAATCTTTGAAGTCATTAAATATTATTTAAAAACAAAACAAAACACCACCAACAACAACAAACCCAAGGCCCAAGATTTCCATCAAAGGGTGACCAAGGCTGGGTAACAAAATAATTTTTCAGGTGCCTCAATAAGTATTTGGGGGGCAGGTCTTCAAAAAGTATTCAGCATCCAGATGTTGAAAAGTGCTCAGCAACCTTTTAAGTAAGAGGTTGGATTTTCAAAAGGGCTTAATATCCAGCAGCTTCCATGGGTCACTCAGTGGGAGCTGCTAGACACTGAACTCTGCAAAATCTAGCTCTTGGTTTTTAACTTCAGGCACCCATTTTCTTTTAAATTGGGGGCAGGATTTCTAGTGAATATTTAATTATACAAAATATGGGCCAAATCCTTGGCCCCATTCTGGCTGCTTTCCACCATTCTAGGAACACAGAGGTGATTCCGCCACTGCTGGCACATTGGTCTTGTTTAGGGGCTTCCCGAAGTGGTGCTGAGCAACCCTAGACGCTCTGTGCTATGCTAGTCCTGGCCCCCAGTGAAGGAGGTGTGGGCAGAATATCCCAACGCTCTGGTGATCCCCAGCTGCCAGATGCCCCATGCAGGCCATTGGCAGCCAGCTCAGTTTCAAATAACCTGATGGAATTTGTGCTGAGAGACTAGACCAGATCTGAGGCAGTGGTCAGAGAGCAGTGGTGGTGGGGAGGAGCACATGCACAAACTACACTTTTGTACCCCAGTTTTTGAGCTACGCTCAGCATTTTTCAGCTACAGCTCAGGATCTAGTTCTGTGTCTTACCTATGCTACTCAAATGTGATCCAATATCATTAAAAAAAATCACTAGTAAGATCTAAATGAAGACACAGCAGTATCTAAAGGTGCTATCGGATGCTTTCTACCAATCAGGAACATACCATTTCACATGCAGTAATTTACAAATTTACAAGTTGGGATAATTGTATGGAGCTTTAAGACATGCAAGCTTTGTGGCTGCATGTCTGCAGTTTTAGAACCCAAGCAACAACTGTTTTCATTGTTTTTCTTTACCCAGAGTCTTCTTTAAAGTGTCCCGATAGAAAATTGACTCCATTAAAAGCATACCTATTAATCTGCTTTAAAAAAACACATCCAGATCTTCTTTACACTATACTCTCTTTATGGCTCTAACAAACAACGGAAAGATTTGAAACCAGCACAAAACACGTCCAAAGAGTTGCACTGTTGTAGATTAATGCATTTGTAACATATTTTACTTGGACTTATCTCTGTTCATATGGAATGATGTATTTTTCCCCAAGAACAATACAGATAAAACTGAAGATTACGGTTTGTGTTAGAGTGGTTAAGGATAGATAAGGGTATTTCTCTTTGTGAAAGATGAAACAAGTAAAAGAAACACCTAAAAACAACAAAGGCCCTCTTTCACAGCAGGGTATATATTTGATGACCTATAGTAAATGTTATAAATGCCTGAAAGTGCTTTTATATACACGTATCACTTTGTAGTGTATATTTTCTATTTTATTCCAACACAAACAAACACACAAAGCAAGCACCAGGCTAGTGGAGTTTTATATAATTGCAAGATTATGCTGATGATGAAAATGTATCATTGCCAGTAATTACTGTCAAATGAGAGAAAGACATTGGGTATCTTGTAAAGTGACATGACCTCCATATGCCATCATTTGTTATACCTAGGCCTAGTGCTATTGGAAGTACTGTAACAGGCAGGATGGCATAGAGGCCAAATGCTCATTACATAGTAGAAGCAATCAGTGATGACACATATATATTTTTAAAAAAGACCCGGTAATACTGTGTTACAGCTAAATCCTCCTTAATAAAAGGTATGCTTTAGCTCACACTTAAGTTATGGGTTTGATACACAAAAACTACAGAGTGAACTTCTATGGCTTGTGTTACTCAAGAAGTCAGACTAGATGACAATAATGGTCCATTGGGCCTTATAATCTCTGAATCCAATGTCTTGCACTCTAAGGGCTGATTGGTGGCATTTTGCCACTAGCTTGAGTAGGGAGCAGTGCAGCTACATCACCTCAGAGGAGTTCAGGGAAAGATTCGACAATCATTTCCCAAGTGGCTTGGTCAACACTCTGGTCACATGGTGCAGACTGCTTCCCCCATGTGGCTGGTATGCTTGTCGATCAGTGTGGAACAGTGAGGCCATGTCCCCATCTCCATCCATCTCTCTAGGGCACACTAGACTTCAATTCTGCAACAAGGAAACTTGGCTTCTGAGGTTCATTGGGGACAGAAGTAGAAGCTAATTTAAAAGGTTGAGCAGGGTAGGATAGTAGAGAATATTCAGAAAACAAATCTGTTTTTATTTTTTTATGGCATTGTACATAACTGCATTCACTGTGCTGTTCATTTAGGCATTGATCCTCCAATCGGATCTGTGTGGATGAATCATTGAGTCTGCTTGGAGTACCATTGAAATCAGTGGGGCTCCACGAAGGGGTTTGCCAGTACAGAACAGCTGCGGGGGAAGGGGGAAGGGGATCTGAACTGCAGGCCAAACTTTCCAAAAGTGTCCGCTGATTTTGGGGAGCTTCAAGTTTTGACACCCATCTTGATACCTAGAGCCTAATTTTTCAGGGGTACAAGCTGTGAGTGCCTAGTACCTGTGAAAATCAGGCTCTAGGTGTCAAGTTGGGCACTCAAAGAGAGTAGACACTTTGGGGAATTTTAGCTTTACTATTTAATTTGATAAACATCAGTTTTGTGATAGATCCCCCTGCTTTTCAGGCTGAGATGCAGTTTTCAGTGTGCCACAGGGTACAGTATTTGTGCTGCAATCATCAGGGGACCTTGCTGCAGAATTTAGATTCAGTATGTCATACACTTTCCTTGGCTCGTGGTTTGTGGTGAGAGGCTCTATTCACTTTCCTTCTGTCTGTTGGGGGATGGTGGAGATAGGAGTAATTAGCAGTCAGAGGGAAGATGTGGGCTCTGTCCTGCTTGAAGGGGACAGGAGGAAGCAGTGAATGGGAAATGGTCAGCACTAGGAGTCAGTAGAGTTATGACCCCCTTTGAGCAGGCAGTTAGAATAGATGACCTCCTGAGGTCTCTTCCAACCCTAAACTTTTATGATTTTATAACTGTCTACACCAGCAGTGAATATGACCTGCTTGGCCTCTGCTCGCTTTTTTGAAGCAGTATTGTAGCTCTTTCTCTCTGTCTTTCTGGCATTCCCTTCAGAAGACACTTGGAAGGCAGGAGATGGAACACTCTTCTGAACTGGCTAGAATTCTAACAGTCAGTGGGTCTCAGTCAGAAGTTAGACCATAAATTAACAGTGACATTGTCAAGAAACTTCTCACAGTTACTGTAAACAGATCAAAAGGATTGATAGGGACTTTTGCTGCCTCCGTGGATCATGTAATTTCAATAAGCTTCTCTCACCAGTGATGATTCTTAACAGAAGTCCGTAAGTAATACATTGAAATTTTTTATAATGTAATCACATCAGCAGTGAACATATCCAAGATGGCACAGGCAATCAAGTCAAAGTACTACTTTATTTTGCCTTCTGCAGTTAGCGTTGGCCTAGAGACTATGATCTAATGTCAGTCCCGTCAAAAGATTTTGAAAGTATAAACATTATTTATAGGACACAGTATGTGATAAAGGTTGGCTTTATTTATAGTATCAGAAGAACCATAATCTCCATTTGTAATTTGAAAAACACTTCATAATTTTTTTTTAAATTTTAGTCAGAATTAAATGCCAACCATCTGAAACATCATTCCATTTTTAGAAAGTACATTTTCCTTCAAAGCTAGGGATGGTCAACAATCAGGATTCTGTGTTTTGGAAAAGAAAAAAAGTTGTTTTTTTTAATTCAAAATGTTTACAATTTTTTTAAAAAACGTTCAGAATAACATGACAATTTCACTTTTGTTCAAAACTGAAAATTTTCGTTTGGTTTATTTTTATTTAAAGGTTGTTGTTTTTTTAAAGAAAACACACCAAAATTTTCCACTTTCTCTTACTTTCCTACTTGCACTATCGTCCCCTCATGTGCTAACAATGCAGAATTGGGGCCTAGCCAGTAAAGTGATAAAAGCCTGCAACTCCAGTGAGAACTGAGGCCAATCAGCAGCTCTAAAGATTGGGTTTTAAACCAAGAACTGTTGTCTTGTACCTCGTAGTCAAATGAGATAAAATGAAGAACTTTAATTAAAACCTGGCAATAATGAAGTCAATGCCAACACTTCCATTGACTTTAGTGGGGCCAGGATTTCACCTAATATTGTTAAACATTTATACTAGTGGAGAATAATGGAATAAAAGGAATTGAGAGTCTGTTGAAGGAACCTGGAGAGATGGGAAGGAGGGTTGGAATGTCTGATGATGAGGATGGGAGGTTTGGGGGTCTATTGAGGGAACCTCAGAAGCTGCCCAGAACCATTCACTGTAACAGAACTGGAACAGACACTGGGTAGCATCAATTGTGGAACAGCTGCAGGGTATGACAACATATGTCCAGAATTCCTGAAAAACCTTGGCTCCTGTGCTCGTGAATTTGACTTGTGAAATTCTTCACCAGGGTCATAAGTGAAGGTAGGCTACCGAAGATATGGCGCACCGCAAAAGTCATTGGCCTCTTAAAGCCTGGAAAGGACCCAAGTCAAGCATCAAGTTATCCCATATCATTATTGTCGGTGTGCTTCAAGGCTCTGGAGCGCGTGGTCCTACAGTGCATATTACCCGACATGGAGAGAATTTTGAGCCCTTACCTAGCCGGCTTTCGCCGAGGCCGTAGCACATGCGACAAAGTACTTGTGCTGACCACATTTGTTGAAAATGTCTTCCAGAGAAACTTGAAAACAGGCGCTGTTTTCATCGCTCTAACATCAGCGTACAATATGGTGTGGCACACTGGCCTGCTTGTGAGGGTATTGTGGGTCCTGCTACCTTGGGTCACAGGCGTTGTTGAACTGTTTCTCTGCGTTAGGCAGTTCAGAATCCATATGGGGGAGGAGACGAGCTCTTGGAGATGACAGAGCAATGGGTTACCCCAGGCTCTGTGCTTTCACCAACCCTGTTCAACCTTTACATCAATGACCTGCCAACAACGGAGTCATGAAAGTTCATTTACGCAGACGACATCTGTTGTGGTACCAAGGCCCGGACGTTTCACGAGCTTGATGCCACCTTAAACCGAGACATGATAAAGTTAGCTGACTACTGTAAGACTTGGCGCCTCCAGCCAAGCGTCATAAAAACAGTCTCCAGTTTGTTCCATCTTCATCATGCCAGTGCAACCTGAGAACTGAATGTTTATCTGAATGGTCAGAAGGTGAAGCATGAAGTAGAACCGGTTTATCTAGGTGTGACCTTAGACTGCACACTGAGTTACCATGCCCACCTGAAGAAGACAGCAGCTAAAGTTAAGACACGCAACAATCTTCTTAGCAAACTGGCAGGTTCATCATGGGGTGTTCGTGCTCCAACTTTGTGGATGTCAGCTCTTGCCACTAGTATTCAGTGGCAGAGTCCTGCGCACCAGTATGGAGTTGATAGTCACACACCAAACTGGTGGATACGCAGTTACATGCCACCATGCGTATCATCTCTGGCACCCTGCATCCAACTCCACTCCCATGGCTTCCAGTTCTGAGCAATATTTCTCCTCCTCATATCAGACAAGAGGTTGCCACTGGCAGGTTACTGGAGAAAGTACACGCCAACTCAAGCCTGCCACTGCACAATGACCTTTTTAAACCACCAGATGCACGTTTGCTGTCACGTTGCCCATTATGGTCTCATCTGCCACGCCAGGATGCTAGGGCAGAAACACTCTGATGAGAGGAATGGAATCTGTTATAATCCCCAACCAGTCCCTCGTCGCCAACCCCACAATCTGCCTGCCTGGTTTTGACCTGCCCCATTGCCAATGGTCCCTGTTGAACAGGTTCCGGACGGGGCAAGATCTCTGTGCAGCCAACCAGTATTGCTGGGGCCTTCATGACAGCCCTTTGTGCAGCTGTGGTGCAACACAGACGATGATGCACGTGGTAAATGAATGCCTGCTGACTAGGTTCAGCAGGGGCCTAGAAGAACTGCATCATGCCACTGAAGATGCCCTCGCTTGGCTAGATGACTATGCACACACTAAATAAATGGAGGGAACCTGATGGTTAGTGGTGAGGGAGAGAAGCTGATTGGAATCTTTTGGGGATAGAGTTTGAGGCTCCATCTGGGAGCCTGAAAGAAGGCTGGGAACATTAAACAGCTGCAAAAAGTGGAAACAATGTCTTTCACTATTGCACAAGCTCAGCAATCAAGAGTTTTCAAAACTTAATTTTCAATTCATTAAATGAGATCCTGGATTCAGTGTGGGCTGTTTCAATTAGGCCTGTACAAATAGACAAAATTAATGGGTCAAATAAGTAATTAATGATGTTAATATATCAATCAGATTTCTAGTGTGTGTCTAATCTAAGTCAGGGAAAAATAATCTAATAATTAATTGGAAAGCTGCTATGAAGCTTCAGTCGATATGGATCAGAAAAAAAGTAAAAAAACAACAACAGAGAATAATTACCAAGAATTAGAAAACAATATCGCTTTTAGCAATCCAACGGGAAGATGAAAGTTAAATAGAAATGTGAATGAAATGCCATTTTTTATCCCTATGAGGGGATTGGGAAAGTCATATAAACAATAGCCGTCCTTTATCATAAAAGGTAACGCTATCCTGGCCCAGTCCTTCTTCACTGTTAGGATATGTCTTCTCTCCTCAGTTAGCTTGGGTGATCAGCACGCTGGCCTCAGCACTCGTGTTAGCCTAGCCTGGACTGCAGAGCTTTACCAAAGTTACTGTATTGTCATTGTTTCTGCACTTGTGAGCTTTTGTCTCAGGATTGTACAAGAGTAACTGAGAGCAGAATTTGGCTCACTCTGCATATCCAATACAGAAACTGATTCTCCAAAAACAAACCTGCCAACATAAAAAGAAGGTATAATCATCCCTAGCTTGCAAAGACAACTAGCAAGTGATGCACAATCACACAAATAAGGATCCCAACAATATCCATAACTGTCAGAGCTAGTGCTTTGCCGGCTACTGCTTACTTTAGTTGGGATCCTAAAACTGAAAAATAGGGAATAGCCAGAGCGTTTTAAGTGATGAGCAAAAAAAGAATGCATCATCTGTGAACAAATTTCAGGTTTCAGAAAATAGGACTCTAAAAGCTTATAAATGGAAGGAATACAGGTAATTTTACAATTATGACTTCAGCATCTACATCTCACTTCACAAGTGACAGCTTTCATATAGTTATTTTTAAGTTCAAACATGAAATAACTCTTATCACTAGAAGGCAACTAAAGCCAGCTGAACTCAAACACTATAGAAGGGTACATCATGAATGTTAGGGATCAGAGAAGTGCATTGTTTGTCATTAGCCATTTTGTCCAACAAGCTTTAGGGTACATCTACACTACAGCGGGGAGTCGATTTAAGATACGCAAATTCAGCTACGTGAATAGCGTAGCTGAATTCGACGTATTACAGCCGACTTACCCCGTTGTGAGGACGGCGGCAAAATCGACTTCTGCCGCTTTTTGTCGGCGGCGCTTACTACCACCTCCGCTGGTGGAGTTAGAGCGCCGATTCGGGGATCGATTGTCGCGTCCCGACGGGACGCGATAAATCGATCCCCGAGAGGTCGATTTCTACCCGCCGATTCAGGCGGGTAGTATAGACCAGGCCTGAGTTGGACTAGTATCTCTGCCAGTCGGCTGGCTTTCTTCTAAGGTCTGACCCACACTTTTGCACTTGAAAAGAAACAACCTTCTCCTCTGACTATGACAAGGGTAACATGTTTGCACTCCCTTCTTCTCTCTTCTGCAGTTTTCTGGCCTGATGCAAGAGGTACAGATATCTGGTGTCTCTGATCTCTGCTTCACCAGAATTCCCCTCATCTTTGCTTCAGCCAACTGCCTCAGACCACCCAGGAGTTGGAGCTTTTCCAATCCAGCAATTGTTGCTAAATAAACAATTCTTTTAGCATTCCTGCATTGTTGTAAATTGACACTAACTAAAGGATTTTTACTTATAGATTATGACTAAAAGGAGATTCCATAACTATGGGCCAATGAGGAGGAAAACACATTAAGATTGTGTTAAAAGAAATGTGCTGGGAAAGAAAGAGAAAACAGGGCAATTTTTCAAATAAAAATACACAATGAATAGAATCTTATTTAATAATCTATGGCATATTTTTGTTCCATCTATTCCTTATTTTTACTCTTCATTCTGTTTGTCCTATGTGCAAGAAATTCCAGCAAAGTGTGTGTTTTTTTTTAAAAAAAAGCCAAAAGAAAAACAATATTTTGTGTTCCCCTTGGTATGTTGGCCATAGCTTGTACTCAACAATCTTTATTCCTAGTTTTGTGCTGACATAGATCGATGCTGGTGAACAAAGAGAAATGTTTTGGCATGATAATGCACTTCACAGGTTGAATTTCTAGTTGTTAAACAAAAATGGCCATGTTAATTTCAACTTCATTTAACACACAGGGGAAAAAATCAATGTGGAGAGGAAAAAATCATTTTCAAACCTCTAAGAGGGTGTTATAAACAATGGAGAGGAAGAAAGCTAAAAACCTATAACAAGTTACTTGACAGGGTCCTTTTAAAATAAAGAAAATATTTTCATCTGAGGTTGTCTTCTACTAATTTTAGATTTACTGTTTTTTTTTTCAGTTCAGTGAATTGCTTCAATTTTAATGGTTTACTAAATTGTAAATAATAGCAGATACATTTGAAAAGGTCTTTACTAGGACTGTGGGCAATACATATATTGTTATGGTAAAGGAAGAAGCAAAGGGGTAAGAGATGGCCTTTAGCCACTGGCCTGAGTAGAGGGAGGCATGCATCAGACTGGAGTACAGGGTGATTTCTGTGGCTCTGTCTACACGCCAATCCTTTCCAGGCGCCCAGTTGAGGCACAGTTTTTCTTATCCATTAAATAATACATTTACTTTCTGTGTAGTCACATAAAATCAGTGAAACCATTCATGAAGTACAGTGCTACTCATTGTGAATTGGGTGGTCCACTTGAGCTCACAGCGAGTAATCCTGTGCTAGCTGAGTGAGGAGACTGCAATTGTGGAAGGCCCTCCTGGGGACTATACGAGGGGAGGGGAAGTTGCTTGTGGGCTGAATCAGTAAGTCCTGGCACAATCTGGCCCTAATAAATGTACTGAAACAAGCCACTTGCTGTGGGTTCTCATCAATAGCAGGTGCACCCAACTCCATACTGTTAACAGGCACTTGGCTGGGGTATGTACTTACATATTCATTGCCACATTGAAACCTATTTTTTTAAAGACAGAGATTCTCTCCATAGATGGGGGCAGAAGTGAGTAATCACTTTCTCTGGCAGCAAAATCCAAGACTTCAGGTACATGTTGGTTCTCGCTAAAGGGTGGGTAGTTTTGAGGCCCGATCCAAAGCCTCCTGAAGTCAATGGGGGCAGAGGTGAAGTCAGGGCGGGGCCGGGGGCAGAGTGGGGTTGAGCACTCACCAGCACCAGAAGAAGTCAGCGCCTATGGCCACTGAGGGGGGGGGGATCATGTGACCCAACCCACAGGTCTTGAATCCAGATCTGCAGAGTTCACAGGAGCAGCTATGCTCCAGCCCTCCACTTAGCAGCATGCTGTCAGCTACTTTCCTAGGACCCAAGAAGTCGGCCCCACTTTGAGGCTCTGCCCTCAGATCCTGTTGGCAGAGTCCCAGAGCAACTGCTCGGCACCCTGGTCCTACTTAAGCTAGCCGCAGGAACAGGAACCTGTCTGAACAGCTAGGTAAGGTTCCTTTCTGTTCTGGGCTGTGTGCCTCCCGAACCTTGATTTCCTGGCATCTGATTCATGGTTTTGATATCCAGTTTGTCTCCTGCCTCTGACCCGCTGGTATCTTGACTTGGCCTGACTCTGTTTCCTGACTTGTGTTTCTGACCTCAAATTTGTGTCCTGCTTCTGATCTCCCAGTATCCTGACCCAGCAGACTCTTGATTCCTACTTTATGAGTGTGAACTCTGGCTCTCACCATTAGGTTTGGCTGTCCACAACCCAGCCATGACATCATGTTGCCTTTGGTTTGATAACATTCCAGTGAGACACTGGCACGTCAAAGAAACACAGCCACATTTTGGCACATATTAATAATAAATTATTTTATTAATAGAGTATGTATAAATGCTACATGTATTTAATATGTTTAATATTTAATACTGAATGTTTTTTTTGGACTCCAGATTCCTCAGGTTTTTTTGTTTTTGTTTTTGTTTTTCTTCCTTGGCTTTACAAAATTTACAATGAATTTGGGTTTATGGTGAATCTTGTGGAATTTCATCAATCACAATACTAATGAAGAGAGTAAGAGAAGTTTGCAAATAAAATTGGACTTTAATGTAAGTCTCTTTCTCCATTTTTCTGTGGCTTGCACGTGAGTCCCCTGTCCTGGCACCTGGCTTTGCAGTGTGCTGCTTGTTGGCTGCCATGTATTCTGTAATTATATCAAATCTGCTCTTGCATCCTTTCTTCCCTGGAAAGTGGCATTCCTGTGAATGACATTTCCAGGGCACACCTCAATCTGGTGCTTTATTAAGGTAATACATCATCTGAGCAAGGTGCTTTAATGATCTTTTCATCAAAAGATGACACCATCCAAAAAGAAGCAAACGGGGGGTGCTCTTTAATTGTGTGATAAAAGGTATGCCAGGAAACAAGATGCTCTGAAACAGCAAGCCTGTTTGCCTTCAGGTATAACTGGCATCCTAGCACCTTCTTTTCACAAATGTGTTAGTACACTGCGTAGGCCTCCTTACCTGGTCGCTACGGTCTCAGTCTCCTTGACAACAAAACTTTTCAAAGATGATATGAAAAAATGTTCTCTTCAGCCTTGGAGCTGTTTTAATGCTCTAAAATGTCAAAGAAAAGATCCTCCAATCCCAAGAGCAGGGATGATGTGGTGATGGAGGGGGAAAAGGATATTTAAGAACATGTTTATAAAATAATTCAGCACCACAGGGCAGCTTAATAGGCATTTCTTAAAAAAAAAAGGGGGGGGGGAGAGATTCTGAAATTAAACATAGTAGCTAGTGACTGAAAAGCTTTTCTACCTCAAAGCTCTTCAGTTGCCAGTGAGAGATGAGTTTGTCTCGCTCCAGTTCCCAGAGGATGATTGTGCACTCCAGTTGTCACCTTTCTGGCAATCTTATAAAAAATACGGGATTGAGTTAACATGGAGACAGAGCCACCCTCCAGGTCATGCTGAGACACCAGCTTGTGAATTATAGATACCAGTGAAACTAGATATTAGCTAGGCCACATGTTTCATAACATTTTTCAAATGTTACCTCTTTTCACTTTGAGTATTGGTAATTATGTTGGCACGACTCCCACAATTGGGTGTTTAACAAAGCTTCAGGGGGCAACGCAAAGTTACCCCTAGGCCAGTGCTCAGTCAGAAACTACACAGAAGTGACTGTATGCAAGAATGGGTCTACTCTTTCAGAGCGCAGGTGCTGATGCTCACTGCCTTAACCAACACTTGTCTCTTGTAACTTGTAACAAAAAGCTTGTCTCTCTCATCAGTGGAAGTTGTTCCAATAAAAGATATTACCTCATCCACCTTGTCTCTCTAGTATCCTGGGACTGACATGGCTACAACAACCCTGCATTAACAAACACTGCCAGCCCAAGCAAAGTATTAACATATTAGGAAATGTAAGGAAAAACCTGTCCTTCAGGCTGATCTCCCACTTCAGCCCCTCCTGAAATACTGCCAAAGGGGGAGAAAACAGCTTTGTGACAAGAGAACTAGAGAAACAAGAAACTAGACCAGTCCAGAAAGGGATCCCAGAAGAGGGTAGCCTGGACAGGGAATCCCAGAAGAGGGTAGCCTGGACAGCAGTCACCAGCACTTTGCTCAGGGAGGGGAAAGAGACTCTCTGTGCTTACTTGCATTGGTTCACAGACAGCCACTGCTTTAGACTAGCCAACTTTGACTCTTTCCAAGTTGAAAAAGAGGAAACAGGGAGCACAGACACTGCCCCTCTAGGACTCCAACACTTTAAGTTACTCTCTGATGGGGAACCAAAGAGGCAGCTTGTCTAAAGAGAAAATCAGCCTGAAGGATCATTGGGCCCCATAACTTTATATTATAGGTGTAACGTGACAGGTGTGGTCTTGGTCTAGAGATTCTGCTCACCTTGTTCAGAAGTCTGCTCTGTTCTGTACCCTGCTGATTCTCACCTGTAAATGAGGAATTAGTGATATTATTGCTGGAGGGAAGTCTAAGGCCTGGAACTTTATTTGCACAGCCTAGGAGAAGAGCCTAATATCTGCAGCCCTAGAAAGCTGATTTGTGGAACTGCTTGTCTGTAACAAAGTTCCTGCAGTTCCTTTCTCGACTTCTGACTTGTCTCAGGCTGTCACTGTGTATGTGTCTATGCCAATCTGCAAATGCTAGGCCCGAAGAAAAGTGGAGCTCCTAGAATCATGATATGTGCATATACTTACTGGTAGGAGCAATATGATTATGCCTGAGAAGTCTGGGTACTGGAAGGGAGGCCAGAGATGTGAGATGGATAGAAATACTGTAATTATTGTGTTTGTTAGTCCAGATCTATTCTAATTCCTAACTAGTTCACTGACTCCTTAGCACACAGTATAAATCAAACATAAATAGTAATGCTTCATATTTGTTGGGCAACACTCATTGTGTAAACACCCTCTAGGAACTGGGCTTATTGCACAAGAGACACCACTGATTGATGACAACTAATTGTGTTACTAGTACAGAGATGACCCAAGAGAAGGTCAGTTTCATTCCAAAGGTCAATTTCATTCCACTTCCCTTCTGTACAGTGGTTAGTGCCATCTAGTAGAATAAGGGCTATGTGTTTAAATGGACAGAGCATCAGAAAAAACAGCTGATGGTATTTTGTTTATTGTTGATTAACCCCTAAATGGACTAGTGGCAGTAGACAAGCACATAGTAACCGAGAAGATGCAAATATAGCAATGACCACTGTGGCCTGATTTTCCACTGCCTTGCACCTTCTGTAGTCATTTATACCTGAGCAAAACAGGTGTAAAATGCTTTATATTATTCACTGTTCATGCTGCGTGATTGACCACATGGTATTACTTCTGTCCCCTGATTGATGACACCCAAATTCACAGAGATCTTTTAAGATGGACACATGAACATTTCTGGTGCAAATACACACCCATATGAGTTTTCACACCACTTGGGCAAACAAAAATTTACCTATACAAATACTTGAGGAAAGTGCATAAAGAGGGTCATGATTGCCCTTGAAATGAATCCATAGCTTTTCTTTGAATGAATGTTCACAAGTACTTTTTTTGCAGTATTTACCCAGCTCCTTTTATGCCGATGCAGAAGAACCATTATAGGAAGTAACAGACCAAGACAAAAATAAGAGATGGTGGGAGGAACAGGTTAAGCTTTTACAGGGGAAGAAAAAAATTGACAGAAGGTAGCAGAGAAGCAGACCAGAAGCAGTGTGAAAGAACATTCTGTTTGCTGGGTAGATGTGGAGCCATGTTTCTCAGCCTTGAAAGAAAGTCCAAGGTAGGTTACATGGGTTGCTTTGTGGTTGCCAGAAAATCTCTACAGTTCAGACTGTTCAATACAAGGTATATGCTAGGACCAGGTTGGGTGCCCTCCTGTTTCCTTTATTGCTACCCCACCCTGTCTCATCTGCAGCAGCTTCACATTTCTCCTTCCTACTCTTCCCTTTCCCATCACCCACACAGATCCAATATGGTATGGAGCCAACGTTATGATGTAAGAACTGCTATACTGGGTCAAACCATCTAGCCCAGAATCCTGTTTCTGACAGTGACCAGTACCTGAGCTTCAAGGGGAGTGTATAGAACAGGGCAGTAGGAGTGATCCACTCCTGTCTTCCTCTCCAAACTTCTGGCAATCAGAGATTTAGGGTTTCCTTCAGCATGTGGTTACATCCCTGGCTAATAGCCATTGATGAACTTATGGCTAATAGCCATTCCATGAACTTATCTAGTTCTTTTTTCAACCCAGTTATAGTTTTGGCCATCACAATATCCTATGCAAATGAGTTCCACGTGTTAATTGTGCATTGTGTGAAAAAGCACTTCCTCTTGTTTGTATTAAACCTGCTGCTTATTAATTTAATCAGGTGACCCCTGATTTTTGTGTTGTAAGAGATGGTAAACAAGACTTCTCTATTCACTTTCTCCACAGCATTCATGATTTTATAGACCTCTATCATATCCTCTGTCTCTTTTCTAAGATGAACAACCCTAATCTCGGTAGTCTGTCCTCATATGGAAAGGGTTCCATATCCTTGATCATCTTCGTTGCCCTTCTCTGAACCTTTTCCAGTTCTCCTATGTCCTTTTGGAGATGGGGCAACACAAACCAGACATAGTATTCAAGGTGTGGGCACACTATGGATTTATATAGTGGTATTATGCTATTTTCTGTTTTATTTTCTATCCCTTTCCTAATAGTTCCTAACATATGGTTAGCCTTTTTGAATGCTGCTGCGCATTGAGCAGAAGTTTTCAGAGAACTATCCACTGTGACTTCAAGATCTCTTTCTTAAATGGTAATAGTTAATTTAGAGACCATCACTGTGTATGTATAATTGGGTTTATTTTTTCCAAGATGCATTATTTTACCCTTATCAGCGTTGAATAGCATCTACCATTTTGTTGCCCAGACACCCAGTTTTGTGAGATCCTCCTGTAACTCTTCGCAGTCAGCATTGGACTTAACTATCCAGAATAATTTTGTATCGGCTGTGAACTTTGCCAAATCACTGTTCACACCCTTTTCTGGATCTTTAATGAATATGTTGAACAGCACAGGTCATAGTACAAATCCGCTTTTTACTTCTCTCTACTGTGAAAACTGACCATTTATTCCTACCCTTTGTTTCCTATCTTTTAACCCATTACTGATCCATGAGAAGACCTTGCCTGTTATCCCATGTCTATTTAGTTTTGTTAAGAGCTTTTGGTGAGGGACCTAGTCAAAGTCTTACTGAAAATCCAAGTGCACTATATCAACTGGATCACCATTATCCACATTTGTTGATCCCTCAAACAATTCTAATAAATTGGGGAGGCATGATTTGCCTTTACAAAGTCATGTTGACTTTCCCCCCAACAAATTGTGTTTATCTATATGTCTATAATTCTGTTCTTTACTATAGTTTCTGCCAATTTACCTGGTACTGAAGTTAGGTTCACCTGCATCTACATAAGAATGGCCATACTGGATCAGGCTAATGGTTCATCTAGCCCAGTATCCTGTCTTCTGGCAATGGCCAATGGCAGGTGCTTCAGAATAGGGCAGTTATCAAGTGATCCATCCCCTGTCATCTATTCCCAGCTTCTGGCAATCAGTGGCTAGGGACACCCTCAGCACGAGGTTGCATCTCTGACCATTTTGGCTAATAGCCATTGATGTACGTATCCTCCAGGAACTTATCTAATTCTTTTTTAAACTTAGTTACGCTTTTGGCCTTAACAACATCCCCTGGCAATGAGTTACACAGGTTGCTTGTGCGTTGTGTGAAGAAGTACTTCCTTTTCCTTGTTTTAAACCTGCTGCCTATTAATTTCATTGGGTGACTCCCTGGTTCTTCTGTTATGAGAAGGAGTAAATAACACTTTCTTATTCACTTTCTCCAAATCATTCATTATGTTATAGACCTCTATCATAACCCCTCTTAGTCATCTCTTTTCAAAGCGGAACTGTCCCTGTCTTTTTAATCTCTCCTCATATGGAAGCTGTTCCATAACCTGCATCATTTCTGTTGCCCTGCTCTGTACTTTTTCCAGTTCTAATATATTTTTTTAGGATGAGGCAACCAGAACAGCACAGAGTATTCAAGTTGTGGGCATACCATGGATTTTTATAGTGGCATTATGATATTTATTGTCTTATTATCTATCCCTTTCCTAATGGTTCCTAACATTCTGTTAGCTTTTTTTGACTATCACTGCACAGTGAGTGGATGTTTTCAGAGAACTGTCCACGATGAGTCCAAGATTTCTCTCTTGAGTAGTAACAGTTAATTTAGATCCCATCATTTTGTAGGTATAGTTGGGATTATGTTTTCCAATGTGCATTTTTGCATTTATCAACATTGATTTCATCTTCCATTTTGTTGTCCAGTCACCCAGTTTTATGAAATCTCTTTGTAATTCTTCACAGTCTGCTTTGGGCTTAACTATCCTAAGCAATTTTGTATTGTCTCCAAATTTTGCAACCTCACTGTTTACCCCTTTTTCAGATCATTTATGAATATGTTTAACAGTATTTGTCCCAGGACAAATTCCTGGGGAACACCATTATTTTCCTCTCTTCATTCTGTAATATGATAATTTATTCCTACCTTTTGTTTCATATCTTTTAACCAGTAATGATCCATGAGAGGACCTTCCCTCTTATCCCATCACTGCTGAAGAGACAGGATCGCCTTGGGAGCCCTTTTTAACATTCAGTGTTACATTAGCTTCCTTCCAGTCACCTGAAACTGAGGCTTGTTTCAGCAATAGGCTACATACTACAGTCAGTAGTTGTGCAATTTCATATTTGAGCTCCTTCAGAAATGTTGGCTGAATTCCATCTGATGACTTATTACTATTTAACTTACCATTTTGTTCTAAAACCTCTTCTATGGGATAGCACTTCAGATTTGTCACCCAAAAAGGATAGCTTTGATGTGGGTAACTCTCCCACATCCAGGGCCGGCTCCAGGCACCAGCTTGGCAAGCTGGTGCTTGAGGCGGCCACTCCGGACAGGGGCGGCAGGTCCAGCTATTCGGCGGCAATTCGGCGGATGGTCCCTCACTCCCGCTAGGAGCGAAGGACCTTCCGCCGAATTGCCGCCGCAGATCGCGATCGCGGCTTTTTTTTTTTTTTTTTTTTTGTGGCTGCTTGGGGCAGCCAAAACCCTGGTGCCGGCCCTGCCCACATCCTCCAATGCAAAGAATTCATTTAGCTTCTCTACAATGGCTTTGTCTTCCTTAAGTGCTCCTTTAGCCTCTTGGTCATCTAATGGCCCTACTGCCTGTTTGGCAGGCTTCCTGCTTCTGATGTACTTTAAAAAAAACTTACTGTTAGTTTCTGTGTCTTTAACAGGTTGCTTCTCAAATTCTTTCCTGGCCTGCATTATTATATTTTTATACTTATCCTGCCACTGTTTATGCACCTTATTCTCCTCACTAGGATTTGATTTCCAATTTTTGAAGGATGCCTTTTTGCCTCTAATGGCCTCCATTACTCTGCTGTTTAGCCATGGTGCCATTCTGTTGGTCCTCTTATTGTCTCTTCTGAATATGGTTAGACATTTAGTTTGCACCTCTGTTATGGTGTTTTTATATAGTCCCCATGCTGCTTTTAGGCATGTGATGGCTCCTTTTAATTCCTGTCTAACAGGTATCCTCATTCTTGTGTAGTTCCCTTTTTTAAAGTTAAATGTTACCAGGGTGGTTTTTTTTGGCATTATCCCCCCAACAAGGATGTTACGTTTAATTATATGAGGACATTCTGGTCCCCATTGCTCCACTACCCACAGCTCTCAGTGGGCCCTCACTAACTTGGTGCAGTGCCTTTCTTGGAACGGAGGGTTGTGTAGACTGGGGGCTGTGGGGAGGAGAGCTGAGTACTTTGCAATAAAATCACCTGCTACACCTCATCCCCCATTCAGCAGCACCCACCCAGACCCACCACCAGGAAACCCTGCCATTCACTACTCACCATTTTCAGCACATCACTCCCCACCTACACCCACCCTCCCAAATCCAGATGTAGTTTCTTGCTGTGACCCCGATTCCTTTTTTGGTCACTTTGGTGTCTTGAGTGGAGAAAGATGGAGAACCCCTGAAGCACAATAAATCTTGCCATGAATGTATCCGAAGCTATGCATGCATCACATCAATTTACATATGATATAAAATCTTCGAAAGGGATATAGGTTTATCTGATAGAGACAGAGGATAAAAGTCTTCTCCATCTGAAAGCTTGATTGATGGCATAAAGTAGGTGCAACAAATAATTCTTATTATGACTCAGTCTTCACCTATGGGGTTTCCCGTGAGGCTTGACAATAGATTTATGTGGGTTGCTTGGCTTTCTTTTGGTCCGTCTTGTTAATGATAACAAAAAAAAAAAAAATCCCGTCTATACTATCATTTTCACAGAGAGATTTCTTGCGTAGGACTACTATTAAAAACATGTTTTTGCTAAAAAGGTTTGACTATCCGTAGTTTTGTATTGCTGTGATCTTTAAAACTATTACCCATGCTTCATCTCCATACCTTGTGCATTATGGTCCCTACAGTTCCTTTGGGAAACTAGTAAAACGAGACATGTTACTGTTTATCAAAAAGCACTTCATATCACAATAAAATGCTTGTCTGTCTGATTAGCACCCAAGTATTAACTCCTTCCTGCTATAGGCACTTACAGATAACTGGCTGTAGCAATTATGTCATTTTGTGGCTAAGATGTTTCACATCTTAATCAAGGCATTTTTCTATTTGGAATCCCTGGCATACTAATTTGCTTGACACACCCTGAGCTTTTCATTGGTTTAAAGTCTTGTTAATCTCTGGTCAAGGGATAATAAAATTACAGGTGAAATGGGAGCAGAATTACTCAGCTAAAATGTAATTATTTTTGCCTCTGTGCTCTTAATTGACAGGTGCATCTCTCTGAAATATAACCACATAACAAGGTATATTCTTTTGGTGTGCAGGAATAGCTCCCTTTAGAGTCAGTGGGTATTTTGTCAAGGGGACAATAATACACTCCAAAGACTTCTCCAGAATGCCAGGAACACATAGTCAGTCTAAGTAACCCTTTGCCTGTCTAGCTGTCTATTCACTGAAGGCTGGATTATGCCTGATCAGCACAGCCCCAGGTTGGGGGTGTGGTGGAGCTGCAGTGCACTTGGGAGCTTCAGGATGCCTTTTCCCAGAGCTCCCCACTTGCGCTGAGGAGAGTGCATGTTGCTGAACCCATGCAAGAGGGGTGCAGCATGCTCCCCTCTCATGTAGGGTTGACAACCCTCCAGGATTGTCCTGTGATAAATCTCTAGGAATTCGTCCAACCAAAGGCAACCCTACTCTCATGGCTGGCCGGCTTTGCCAGCCAGCACATTGTAAAGGGGATTTGGAGCCATGGCTCTGCGTACTCCCTGCCCCTCTTCTCCTCTTCCTGCCTCTTTTTGAAGGCAAGGGCTGAAATTGTGGCTGGTCCTCATGCAAGCTATGCAACAGGGAGAATTTCCCCTTTCCCCCACTTTTTGTATGGTTTCACAAAGGGCAGCCACAATCTGGCCCTAAATAACTCTCAGGCATAGAGTTCAGAGCTAGAACTATGATTCTCCAGCACAGGTACCTAGCTAGATTTAAGCATGTATCAGTGAAAGAAAGGACAGGGCCCCATGCATTCAGTGATGGAAGGCTTTGGCATCCAATGTTATAGCAGAATTGTGCTCCAGAACCAAACCTTCCATTTGAAAACATTGTTTATAGCGCTGAAGGTTGTGAAACTAACCTTGAAGAGGTGTGCTGAGTGGAAATCTGTGCTGCTTTGTCCTCCCCAATCTACAGGCAGCTTGAAACAGTATGTCCTGGGAAAAGCCAGGAAATAAAGATGAAAATCTACAAGTCTGGCCATGTAGGAATCTATAGATTTGTGCTACTGTAGTTTAAAAAAATAGTGCCTCCAATTGATGTTGAAGTGACTGGAAGACAAGTCAGCACTGTAGGTTCCTGTGTTTGTGTCTTTCAGCAGAGCCCATCCTGTGGGTGTTCATATCTACTGTATATAGAATTATCCTGTGTCATTAATGTGTTGTAAAGTGTAGTGCACAGCATGTTATTAATCTAAACTATACTACAGGGGTTTTTTTATGTGAAAGAAACTGGAAGTGTAAAGAAGAGGAGAAGCAAAACGGAACAGGGTTAAAAATGCATCAATTACAAAAGAAATATAGGGCCATCTTCTATTGACTCTACTGATTTCAGTAGAGCTAATTTGTGCATGCACCCATTGCATTTACAAAGTGGGTAAATATTATTGATATAATTATTAATTCCTTGCATTTGTATAGCACCTGTTATCCAGGGCCTCAAAACATCTTAGCATAATAAGGATTGTTATTTCCATTAAACAAATGGAGAAACTTGGCCATAGAGAGGTGAAGGACCTGACTCTGTGAGGTGCTGAGTGTCAGTCGCAGGAGTTTGGAAGAGAACACAAGTGTCCCTCGACCCTTAGCTCCTTGATCTAAATAGTACACAATGAATAAATACCTGCAAATGAATGTAAAGGGAAATGTAGACACGTAGTATATTGTCTGTGCTCACAAACGTCTGTATTGTGCACAAACCAATGTTATAATTGCCATGTAATGTGACAGTTTTGGTATTTTCACCTTAAATGTAAAGCAGTTATTAAGATAAAAATATTATTATTTATATTGGGGGGAGGAGAGGGACTGGGGGCTAAAATAGGCATTTTCTCAAGTTTTTATTTTTTAAAACGCCTTGTCTAGCACTTAATGCAAGTGCCCATGATCTATTTACTTCAATGGGAGTTGCATGAATTGAGAGTAATGTGGCTGGTAGTGCTTTACATTTGGCTTGTCAAAATAGTGCTAAGCATTCCCTCAGCTGCCTCCAGCTACAGTGATCAGATTTGTGGAGACAAGGTTCAGAGGGAGAGATCCAGAGGAAAGATAGCATAGGTGCAACTGACATATTCTGATCTTCAGCAAAAAAAACCCTTTATAGATAAAGTATGAAAAAGGAACACAGCCCCCTGATACCCACTGGGCAGTAAAGAGGTTAAAGTGGTCCTTCATGCTCTGGGTGTGACCCGCATGGTGTCTTATATTAATATAGCTAATACCTGTGCATTTATATGAGCAGAACAAGTGAAAACCTGCCTTACAGAAATCAGATTAAACAGTCAAAGGCGACAGTCATTTTAATAAGGAGCTTCAATATAAAAATGCTTGATACTTCATTATCTATTTATTCCTCTCAGTCACTCAGTTTTATTTTATCCTTCATAATTAAAAAGGAGACAAAATCAAGTCTTTAAAAGCTGATATGATGCCACCGTTTTGTGTAAACAATATTGGCTGAATGTAGAATGTGTTCACAGCCTCTGATATTGTTTTAGCTTTTTTCTTTATTTGACTAAAATATTTGTATGCTCTCTGTAGAGATGTCTGTTAGCATTTGCATGTTGATAGTAACACTGGGATTTCTACAACAAGCAATAAGATTGCATGAGTGTTTGTGTATATGTAAATGTTCCACAACTATGTTAAAAGAACACTAAGGGCCAGATTCTGATCTTCTGACTCATGTTGAGTGGCACCTTACCACACAAGTGGTCTCATTGATTTAAGTTGTGCCATATCACATGAACGAAGGAATTGGAATTTGACCCAAAGATAGCTGGGTGACATTTCCCAGACAAATAGTTTATTCACTGAAAAATGCAGTTTTGGGTCAGCCTAAACTATTAGTGAATTTGGGTCAAAGTCGATGAAGAGTTTCAGCCGAAAAAAAAAATTCACAAAAGTAAAAATATTTTGTTTTGACATTTTCAAAATGAAATACTTTGAATTGTAATTTAGAAACATTTTATTTCAAATTTAGCTATATATTTTTCAAACAGTATAGCTCCCATGTAAACTAAAACAAACAACATTTTTTAGTTTGAACAAAATGTTTCGTTTGACCCAAAATTAATTTTTTTTTTGCTTTTGCTTTTTGGCAAGAAAAATAATTTTAAAAATCCCTTTTGGGTGAACCCAAAATTAGTATTTTTATTATTATTAGGATTTTTCAATTCGGCCACTGAGCTGAAAAATCAGTTATTTACTCAGCTCCACTCAAAAGTCAGGAAATGAGACAAGACGGAAAGAGAACCTGATTCTCCATTGTCTTAATCATGTCTACTAATTTACACCTGTGCAAAGTGAGTGTGAAATGCTGCTATTGGTTCAATCAAGGGGAGAAATCTGATTGCACACATTCCGACAGGTATAAATGTCTACAAAAGGTGGAAGCTAGTGAAGAATCAGGCTCAGAGCCCTCAGTAGGGCTCACAATTGGATTTTTCACCTGAACAAAAATGTCCTGTCCTGCATGTAATAGCTGCAGCAGGAAATGTGAGCTGGATGGTGAACGAAGTTCAGAATGACAGACAGGGAGAGCAGCAATATGATAAGGATGGAGATGAGACAGGGCTTGTTCTCAGAACCACTGTGGTGTGGGCCAGACCTTCAGCTACTGTAAACTGGTGTTGCTATAGAGATGCATTGATTTACACCAGCTGAGGATCTGGCCCCCCAGTGTCTGTACAGGGTAGGGGTCGAATTCAGATTGGGGATTGCTGCAGACCTCAATTTACGATGCCTATTCTAGGATGTTACCAGCTAGTAATTTGATAATGAACCAATGCTGTACCCACTGAAACCAGTAAGAGTTCTGCTATTGACCTCTGACAGCAGGATCAGGTCAAATAGTTCCACATAATTACTACAGCTAAGGGATAAAATATTGGCCCTGTATTGCTCCTATTGCGTTCTCTGGGAGCAGGATCGGGCCCATTGTTCTACTTCAGAAACTTAATGTTCATCAAATGGTAATGAAAATACATAAAAAATAATTATGACAAACACGGCATCTGATTAAGATGAAAGAGGATGACAAACCTTGTGAATTTTTAATCTGAAAAATAAAGAACATTACATTAATAAGACTTAATTATATCATTAAATATTTAAAATGACTTTCCATAGAAGATTTTATTTTTATTCAATATATTTTGTTTGAAGTATCTTTAACACTTTTATGAGATATGTACATAAAACACATGAACTGATATGGCAAGAAGAATTTTAACTTAATATATTCATCATATTGATCACAATTTCCATTTTATTTATCTTTAAGAAAAGCTAATAACCCTTTTACACTTTATTATAATTTATAGTTTCTCCATATATAGATAAATATTTAATACCATTGGTAATGCATCATATACAAAATATTTATTTATTAGAAAATATGAGTCTCTTGTACATTTCATTTTAATAATTTACATTTACAATTAATGTTACATTTTCTTGGGAAATCATGATTAACTTTCAGAATCTGACTTCAGCTGACCAAAGCCTGGCAACTAAAAGTGAATGCTGAAAATTCATTCATTTCCCCGCTCTGTTGTGATTAAATATTGCAGAGGTTTCCAAACAAGGGGCAGTATCACACTGTACACGTGTCCTATAATACTTGTGTATAACAAGACTGGAGGGTAGGGAGAAGTAAGGGTAAAGTTTCAGCCTTCTCTCTCATTTTTTTGGATTATGCCAGAGCATACATTTAATACAAGTTTGGTACATAGTTTCTGTTGCAGTTGTGTTGTGAGTAAACCCTACCTGGTTTTGTGTGTGTAGATGCTCCTCTGGGAGCAGGACATGTCTGGTTCTGCTGAGCAAGATGGAGTCAGTATGATTTTGTGTGGCGTGGGGTGGGTGATAGACAACCCCTATGGGCGCAGAGTCTAGTGTTTCAGGGCTCACTGTGTACCAGTGTTATGGGGTCAGGTTTGGTTTCTCCCATCCTCTCATCATTTGCTAGGCCATGTAAAGTCCCAGTGAGACCTGCCCCTCCAGCATATTTGCTAAGCACCTAACCGGGCCATTCATGCTGGTTTCTGAGCTGTGAATTTGCCCTTATTTAAAAGAAGTGGAGCTGATCACAGTTCTTTCTCTAAAAACTTACTTTCAAGGAATAAAAGATCTTTTCTTCAAACCAGATATTTTTGTGGAAAATTTTCATTTTGTTTGAAATTTTCAGAAACCAACAAAGTTTTCAGTTTTCATTTTTTTGGGTGGAAAACTTCCACCCAAAAAAAGGTGGGGTTTTTTTGTTTTTTGTTTTTTTTGGTGGAAAATTCCACTTTCCAACCAACACTAATAAGAAGTAAAAACACCTCTCTGAAATCATTTGCTTGGCAGACATACTGACATGGCAGACTGACCAAATTGGTTCCTTTCAGTTGTAAATTTGTATTTACTGTATTATTTGGCCATGTGAAATATGAGTTTGTCATTCAAGGGACCAGATGGAAACCATTTTTTGAATGCCAGAGAAAACTGAATAAATGAGGTTAGAGATAATAATAATGCTGTACCTGTATATAATACCTTTCATTAAAGGATTTCAGAGTGCTTTGTGATGTTTAAATGTTGGATGTTTGTACACCTTTAGCAAGGGTTGTATTTACTTCATAAAGGATTTAGTAGAAAGAAGGCCAATAAAATATCTTTACTACATATGTGTGTTTGTTTGTGTGTGTATATATATATGAAAATTTACAGATAGCCTCATGTTGTGCTAAGGCTACACATGATGGATTCAATATAACCTTCCAATAATTCCATAATTACAGTAACAGAAGCAAAACAAATTGGTCTTGCCTTGCCAGAAAAACAAATGAGAAAAACCGCAGGCTGGGTTACCACCTCAGTCCTGTAGTGACTATGTATTCACACGTACAAGGCGTAAACATGCAGTTTCTGATAAAATGCATTATTTCTTAAAAGAAAAAGAAAAAAAGAGGGAGCCTATATGAAACCTCCAAGTTGTCTAGAAATTACACCTATACCTGTTGTCATTTTCAGGAAATCCATGTTGTTTAGTTGATAAACTTGTTTTGAATTTACAGTGGAAACATTTTGCTGGCGCTACTTCCTTAATTGTAGGCCAAATGATGACCTCAGTGGAGGTTGTCTTTGTGTATACGAGGGCAAAATGAACCCTGTCTGTTTACAATTAAAAGCAACATTGAAAAGCAGGATGTTTTGTTGGCAACTGTGTCACTTTTTGAGTAACTAATACTGCATTTAAAGATACCTATTTTAGATAAAGAGTTCAAACCGCACACGCACTTAGCCTGAAATTCTCAGAAATATGGAAGTAGATGTGCAGAGAAAAATAGTGCAAGGGGAATTAATTAAAGACATCTCATTTTAGCTGAATACACTATATGGTATCTTGATTTCATACTAATGCCCCAAAGTATTGACATGTAATGATTTTTGTTTAAATCACATACTTGGATGTGCAGAGAAGTTATGGAGCATTTTATATGAAGTAATAATATTAAGTAATTCTATTGACCAGTTAATCTGACGTTTAATGAAATAAGTAACACTAAATATGCCACGAGGGCAGCCTTTATGGACTTAAACTTTAATTAATTCTATGAGAGTCAAAGGTGTCACTTTTGCTGCTAGTGGATGAAAGGTGGAGGCATTTACTAAAGAGTTTCTAGTCTTGATTATTCCAGGTTGAATGTTTGCTCCTAGGCAAGCTAGGAAATGCTGCCTGTGTTCTTAATAATAGGAAGAAAGCTATAGAATAGAAAATATGCCAATTTTATTTTTTGCTGCAGTTTACTGTATAAACTTGTGAGCGCTGCTCCCCGTGTGAAGCCATATACACTTGCAATGGAGGGCCAGATCCCTGCCCATGTTAGGTCCCCTTTGCTTTACTGCAGCAATGCATCAGCTGCCTTAAAGAGCTGGCTGGGGATTCCCTGTGTGTGCCTTTCCCTGCTCCTCCTCTCCTTGTACTGCTTTTTTGATTATTGATGGGCATTTAGATCTTTGTGCAATTTGCCACTTGTGGGGGATGGGACAGCAAACCCACTCCTTTAGCGCCTTCCACTAGCCAAAGTTGCTCCTCTCTACATTTATATTCTTTGGCTTTAAGGCCTACTGGAGCATCAGGATGGTGTAATTTAGGCGTTTACAACAGAATTACCACAGAAGTGCTGTGCTCGCTTTACACATGTATCTCAGAGTCAGATCCTGAGAATGTTGTCATTCTAGTCAGCCTCCAGTCTGGTAAAATTTCAACCCATCCAAATATCTGCTCAGGGTAGGTCAAGAGCTGGAATAGCAAGGGTGTGGAATAGAGCTGATCCAAACAATTGGATACTTGAAATTTTGATGGAAAAAAAGGGTAAACATTTTTTGTGAAAAGTTTGACTAGTTGTTCAGCCAGCTAGTGTTGCATGAGGTGTGTTGACAGAGCTGTGTGGGGAAATGTGCATCAAGACTGTCTGCACTATGCCCAGCCCTACCCTCTGCTAATAGTTATTCATTCGTTTACAATATTGTAAAGAGGAAATGAATAAATTGCTCTGACAAATCCCTTCCTGTGGGCAGATAGTAAATTCGCTCCAACTTCTTCACCATTTCAGTAGCACTGTCATTTGTTATAAATTAAAGTATTTGGTCTAGACCCTGACGTATGGTGTGATCTCCTGGTGCCATACCACCAGCACATTCTGGCTGAAAGGTTGGTGTAATCTGCCACGGGGGCTCATCCTATGTTGGGACGCTAATGATGCCTCTACCTGCTACTGGCTTACAGGGTATGGAAAGAGGAAAGGGACATGCATTTACCCTGCCCAGATTCCTGGCTGCTGTTTTGGTACCCTTGGGGTCATTGCCAGCTGGCATAGTCAGAGCAGCCTGCAGGCTCTGCTTGATTTCAGGATGAACAGTAGATTGTCCTGGTGCAGAGCCAAGTTCCATAGGCTCTGTGTGATAGATGCAGCAGATTTGTCCAGCTCCACAGCGAGCACAGCACATTAATACATGGATGGGCAGACTGGTTGGTGGCTATAAGTACTGCTCTTGTTTTATGGTTCTTTCAGGAACAACAGCAAAAGTCTTGTAGCACCCCTGAGGACGCAAGCCTATATACATGCCCAAATTTTGAGATTCTTTGAGCATTATGGACCTGCTTAGTTGTGTCTAGTTCAAATCTTCGTTGGTATCAGTTTATTTTAAGGAGTTAACTATAGGACTAGATATTTTCTATCCGCTGGAAGAGGGAAAAGTAGTGCACATCTGAATAAATAACTGAAAATGGCTTCTCACTGTTCAGGAAGTACAATCAATTTGAAATTAGGATTATGGAAACATCTGTGAAAATTCAAGTGTCATCTCAATTTGGGCTCATTCAGATCCTGTATTTTTTCTACTTCCAAGCAGTGCATTTAAAATCTAATCCTAATTAACACACATAGTTTAATTATAGCCAACAAAATATTCTACTAAAATTGTGTGTGCTGGTTGGGGGGTTGGATGGCGAGGGAGCAGGCGAGGGGGAAACGAAACAAATGTTCACTGATTGTAAAAATTCTTGTTTGGTTAATAATATAAATCTTTAAAGACTTTAAACATATACTGAAGTTTGCCTCTCATGAATCAAAGTGGCCTAAAAAGCATGAAGTATGCACAGTACTCCCACTTATTTTTTGGCAGTTTGAAATGAACAAAGATACTATGCGCTGGGATTTTAAATGTTTCTTTTTTGCTCATGACTGATTGGGGGGAAAATTGTTTATCACTGCTGGTTTGGAAGTGAGGTTAAGCACCAAAAAGACTCATTGCTTCTATAAACTGTATTATAAACTATCAGAACCTCTTTGGCCTGCAGATTGGGTTGGGAGTCTTATGAGATTTCCAGTATTTCTGATTTCCAGTCAGGCAAGAAATATCACACGTAACCGTTTCCTGTGCTGTTTCAACACTTGTGCTTCCATTCCCGGCTTAGAGCAAACCTTTGTGGCCCATGTGCTTCTCAGCCAACTGGGTCTCGGTAGAATCTAGTCACTGTTTCTAGCTCATGGATTTTAGGGTACACTGAGGCTCAGATCTTTTTTCTGAGCCCTTCCTTTGGATATGGGAGCCTAGTCCCCCAAACAGACCTCCTGAACTGCCTATTTGCTTATACCCACTCCCTCAGAGTGCCACCTAGTGGAGTGAGCACTGTGGGCTTCCAGTGTAACCCTTTGGGGGACAATGTGGCAGGAAAGAAAGGATCACAGGCTTAGCAAGGGAACTTCTTAACTTTTAAAGCACCCAAGTGTTACAGATCTTGGTAAAATAACAGAAGTCTCGAGACATATTCACCCCGGTCTGATCTCACCCCTTCTCTGAGTCTGAAGTCCATTAGTGTTTGAGGCAGGGCAGAGTCCCTTTTGTTCTGTCATTCTTACAAGCTCTTCAGTTCTGTGATAAAGGACATCCCTGCCTTGTTCAGAGAAGCACCTCCTCTTAAATACAATCTCACCATTTGCCATGTGCCCAGGCTGACAAGCTGTGGATCTGTTAGCCATCCTTGTTCCCCTGGGCAGAAAACCAGTTATTCCATGGGGTTGGGTCAGCAACTGAGAGACAAAGGTAATAGCTCCAGGATGCTTTCTGGTGGCATCTCTGTAATGGTGGCTACCTGGAATGCAATTCTCTGAATCAAAAAATCCATTATTTGCTGAGCTCTACAGTTTGAGTGCTTGCTCATGTCCATTCCAGGCTAGGTATTATGCACAGTTCCTGGAGATTTTTCCCTCAGTGGTATCCCTAGGGCCATCTCTAGCACCCTGTTGTGCCATGTGTGTATGCTCCGGTATAAGGGGTGATACTGGCCTCACACCCTCTCAGTTCCTTTTTACTGCCCGTGACAGTCACCTGGAATGATCCTTCTTGCTCTTGCAAGGCTTCTTTACCCAGTGGCTTTAGGATTATTTCCTAATCCCAAAGGCCAAAGCAGGTCTACAGACTATCCTGGACCTGCATCACTTCAACAAATATCTCAAGAAGCTGAAGTTCTGCCTGATCTTTCTGGCCTCCATCATTCCCTCTCTGGATCCAGGAGACTGGTACACCGCCATCGATTTAAAGGATGCTTATTTCCACATCTCAATCTTCCTCGTACACAGGAGAGTCCTTAGGGGGTCAACTACAAACAGATGTCGAGGCATGCAGGTCTACTTGTACCTCGATGGTTGACTGATCAAAGGCTATTCGCAGGCTCAGGTCCACCACAACATCGGTACAGTATGGGCCACCTTTTAGGCACTTGGTCTGTTGATTAACAAACAGAAGTCAACTCTGTTCCCGGTTCAGAGAATAGAGTTCATTGTGGCAGTGCTCGACTTGACCCAGGCCAAGTCTTTCTTACCAGCAGGCCAAATTCCGAGCCATATTGGACCTGATCTCCAAGCTTATGACCCACCCACTAATGACTGCTCGGATTTGCCTCAAGCTATTGGATCACATAGTGGCATGTACCTATGTGGTGCAGTACGCTAGGCTATGCCTCAGACCCCTACAGATGTAGTGTCGGTCTACACCCTGAGCAGACACCACTTGGACTCGATACTCATGATTCTATCACTGGTCCTGCTTTGCTGACTTGGTAGAGAGACCAAGGATTTGTGATGAAAGTTGTACCTTTTACAGCCTTGCATCCATCGATACTCTTAGTGTTCAATGCATCAGATCTGGGGTGGGGAGCTTACCTTGACAGTCTCAGGGCCTCTAGTCCCAGGAAGAACTCTCCCAGTATATAAATGTCGGGGAACTCCGGGAAGCACGCTTGGCTTGCCGGGTGTTTCTTACCCAGATCTCAGGCAAATTAGTGCAGGTCTTGATGAACAACACTGCATCAATGTTTTACATCAATAAGCAGGGAAGCGCTCAATTTTAAGCCCTGTCCCCTCCGACTGTGGGACTTCTCTGTGAAACATGCCATTTACTTTGAGGCATCACATCTCCCCGGAGCCTGAAATGCATTGGCAGATTGCCTCAGCAGATCCTTTTCCTCTCACTACGAGTGGTCTCTTCACCCACATGTCATCAGTGTCATCTTCCAGAAGTGGGGTCCTCCCCAGGTGGACCTGTTTGCCACCAGACTGAATGGGAAATGCCATCAGTTCTGTTCGCTGTGTGGGCACTACAGGGGCTCCCTCTCTGATGCTTTTCTGCTCTTGTGGACATTATACCGATCCCCTTGGTTCACAAAACCTCCTAAAAATCAAGCAGGACAAGGCGAAGGTTATCCTGATAGTTCTAGCGGGGCACGTCAGCCTTGGTTTGGTATGCTCCTGGACCTCTGAGTAGCAGCTTCACTTGCGCTCCCACCCCAACCAGACTTGATTTCACAGGACCATGTCCAGTTGCTTCACCTGAATCTCGCCTCCCTGCACCTGATGGCATGGTTGTTGTATGGCTGAACCCTGAAGAGCAGGCCTGTTCAGAACAGGTGCAGCAAGTCTTGCTTGGTGGCAGAAAGCCTTCCACCAGGGCTACCTATGTGGCCAAATAGAAATGTTTCATGTGTTGGGCCTCTGAATGGAATCTCTCTCCATCCTGGTCTTCTCTCAGTCTATCTTGGACTATTGGCTCCACCTAAAATACCAAGGTCTGGCTCTCTTGTCTGTTAAGGTTCACTTGGCAGCCATCTCAGCCTTCCACCCTCCAATGCAGGGTAGATCAGAGTTCTCCCATAAGATGACAGTCAGGTTTCTCAAGGGGTTGGAGAGACTCTACCTTCAGGTTTGTGATCTGATCACCCCTGGGACTTAAACCTGGTCCTGTTGAGGCTCATGGGACCTCCTTTTGAGCCGTTAACTTTGTGCTCCATACTGCTTCTCTCTTGAAAAGTCACCTTCCTGGAGGTGATCACCTCGGCCAGAAGGATCTCTGAGTTCAAAACCCTGATGTCAGAACCCCCTTATATGGTATTCTTCAAGGACAAGGTCCAGCTACATCCCCATCTGGCCTTCCTACCAAAGGTGGTGTCGCAGTTCCAAAACAACCAAATATTTTCCTTCCTGGTTTCTTTCCAAACCTCACAAGGCCATTGAGGAACGTTGGCTGCATACGTTAGATGTTAGGCAGGCCCTTGCCTTCTATATCAAGAGAACTAAGCCCGTCTGCAAATCCACACAGCTTTTTGTAGCAGTGATGGGGGCATTGCTTCTGAGTCACCTAGCTTGGAATGGTCATGAGCAAGCACTTAAAGAAGAAAAAATGGTTACTAATCTTTCATAACTGTTGTTCTTTGAGATGCGTTGCTCATGTCCATTCCATGACCCACCCTCCTACTCCTCTGTTGGAGTTAGCGGGAAGAAGGAACTGAGGGTACATCTACACTACAGCGGGGAGTCGATTTAAGATACGCAAATTCAGCTACGTGAATAGCGTAGCTGAATTTGACGTATTACAGCCGACTTACCCCGTTGTGAGGACGGCGGCAAAATCGACTTCTGCCGCTTTTTGTCGGCGGCGCTTACTACCACCTCCGCTGGTGGAGTTAGAGCGCCGATTCGGGGATCGATTGTCGCGTCCCGACGGGACGCGATAAATCGATCCCCGAGAGGTCGATTTCTACCCGCCGATTCAGGCGGGTAGTATAGACCAGGCCTGAGAGAGTGCAGGGCTGGTGGTGCCCCATATAAAGGTGCATATGTGCACGGCTCCATAGTGCACTAGAGTCGGCCCTACAGACACCAGTGAGGGAAAAATCTCTGGAAACTGCATGCGGTGCACACACACCTACTATGGAAGGGACATGAGCAACACATCTCGAAGAACAACAGTTATGAAAGGTTGGTTACTGTTTTGTCTATTGGCAGAAGTTTTATTACTACTGATGATATAAGAGGCAGCAGGAGTATTTTGATGATCAGATCCCAGATTGAGTTTACAGTGCAGAAAGTAAGCAAAATCAGCCTTTGATTTGCAAATTGAGCAAATTTGTCTTGGAAGTCACTGAGACAGAACCAACATCGTGGCCAACAAGGCATTTTTTGCAGTCACTCTTAACACCTGCACTTCAAACCTCCCAACACATTCTTTCAAAGTCATTGGTAGATTATAATTACATTGTCCTCTTCTAGTATGTATTGTGCCCCTCATCCTGGGGCTGGATCTGTGCATGTGGACACCTGTGCCTGTTTGGAGCCCTATAGACTTCTGTGAGGTCTCTATTGGTAAAAGGGATACATCCCGTGGCTCTGATTGCAGGATCAGGGCCTATGTTGTTCACAAAGCTAATCTGGACATTTGATTTACTTAATTGGTTTAATAATTGTATATTGATTATTAAAAGGCTAATGATTAGAGCCCTAATTCATGGTCAATTTCATGGTCATAGGATTTTTAAAAGAGTAAGTTTCATGATTTCAGATATTTAAATCTGAAATTTCATGGTATTGTAACTGTGGGGATCTTGACCCAAAGGAAGCAAGAAGGGCCCACAAAGTTATTGTAGGGGGGGTTGCAGTATTGCTACCTTACTTCTGCACTGCTGCTGGTGGTGGCACTTCCTTCAGAGCTGGGCGCCCGGCCAGCAGCTCTAGCCACCCAGCTCTGAAGATAGTACAGAAGTAAAGGTGGCAATACTGCGACTCCCCTACAATAACCCTGCAATCCCTCTGTGACACATTTTGGGTCGGGACCCCCAGTTTGAGAAATGCTGGGTTCCCCTGTGAAATCTGTGTAGTAGAGGGTGAAAGTATACAAAAGACCAGATTTCACGGAGAAGACCAGATTTCACAGTCCGTGATGCGTTTTTCACAGCCGTGAATTTGGTAGGGCCCTATAAATGATTGATCTGATCCAATTTGAGACAAGGGAAATACAGAAGCTGTTATTCTCAATAGACTTAGTAGTGGACTCCAATTTGAGATCTAGCTTTACTTAGGGATGTGCACAATGGCAAACAATATTATATGAAAGGTTTTTCAAATTTTTTGCAATTTCATGTTAGGTGATTTTGTGCAGATGACATTTGTGAAATATTTAGAATATTTCACGTGAAAACATGAAGGATTTAAAATAGTTGCATATTTCATGGAAAAATGTACCTTAAATTTAAATAAGCATGTGAAGTTCCTAATTCAATATATATATATTTGAAAATTTGGTTGGCTTCCCACCCGAATGTGCCCATTCTTGAATGGAAAAACCTGCAAACTGGTGTGCTTACACTAAAAAATATGTGAAAATCCCCAATTTTCCAATGGACCATTTTTGTGAACTTGCTAAGAAAACCTCAAATTTTCTTGCATCTAGTTTGCATAACCTTAAGTTCAGCAATCACAAAGTATCATGCCAGTATATCTCTTTTTCCAACATAGGGAGTGAACAATATTTTTACGCACTCCTTCTAAAGATCTGCACCGTGTCTTGCTTGAACTATCCTGGTGGTCTCTACTCATATAGCATGTGCCTGAAGATGGTAATAGGGGAAGTTTCTGTCAATAATGTACAGCAGTAAGGAAAATGCTTAGTGTAGTTATTTCAAACATGCTTTATTCTTATTTCTTTTCCAATTAGTAAATCAGAGATTTGTCATCTACTTTTAGGTCCAAATTATGGCTGGTTCTAGGTGAAGGGAAAAGCCAATTCCATCTCCTTCAACACAGCAGTGCAGAAAATGTCTATAATTTGCTGACTGCACTCAGGATCACAAGGAATAGGGGCTAGTTAGTGCCACTGACTACTTTAACCCAAACTGAAATGACCCCTGCCCTTAAAAAGGCTACAATTAATTCAGAACACAGCAGCCTGCTTACTCAGCGAGACAGAGAGTTTGAGAGCACATCACTCCAGTGCTGCAGCCTCCTCCCCAGAACCTCATGGAACACCCAATGATATTCAAGGATTTAGTCCTCATCTTTAAAATTCTCCATGGGATTGGACCAAGTTACCTGAGGGGACTGCCTGTCATCCTGCATAATCAGCTTTGTTCCAGTGGAGCAATAAAACTGTCAGCCTCACGGCAGAGAATCAAGAACACAGAAGACAGAAGAGAGGAAGGTGCTCCCTTGAATAAATCTATAAAGCACTAAAATACCATAGGAATGGGCTCAGGAAAAGGACCAAGATACAGATATCAGATTTAACTGTTTACCAGTTGAAAGGGTGTGTGTCTAAAATGGGTGGAGCTGTGGTCATGGTCTCAGCCTCTTGTCCACTTGACGGCATCTGCAAAGGAGCTTTAGGTCGCCATACCTTCTTTTAAAGGTGTGGTATGAGGAATGTGTTCCCCAACTTAACACACAGCATTGTGTGGGAGTCCTACTCCTACAGTACTCTATGAGTGTGCTGGGCCTTAACTTGGTCCATAAGCTTTTGCTCTATTCATTTTCTAGCTTACTTACCTCATAAGCTAGGCAGAGAAAGAGCAACATAGTGCATCATTTTCTGCTGCTCGGTTATCAATGTAATGTTACACCCCCACAAGGATGATATGGCTTATTGATTGGAAGAGCAATTTCTTCTGTAATAATAACAATAAAATACAGTGATCACCTACACACTAGTCTATGTCTACAGTGCACACCTCTTGCAGTGGCGTGTATGGTATGTATAGCCCCAGTGAAAGGCTCTGGCAGGGGAGAGGTAGTGGAGAAAAGCTCTGACTGCAGGGTGGCAGTGGAACATTACATGGCTAAAACTAGCAGTGTAGATGGGAGAGGCACTGCCTGGGCATGTAGAGTCCATACCTAAGGTTCAGGCATGTCTTTACTCACCTAAGCAGTCCTTCACCATCTACACCACAATGTATACCTGTGCTGGGTGTGTGTGCAAGGTATGTGCTCTACGTGCCACTGTGAGGAGTGCGCAGTGTAGAAGTACCCTAAAATTTAAATATTTTTAAATTAAAATCATTCCTGATTTTTATTTTCAGAGTTCTGCATGTTTTTACAAATATTTATGTGGTTAACTTTTGTAATCTTCCCTTTTAATTAAAAAGACGCAATAGAATGCGTAACTGAGTATTTTCTGAATGAAATAGTGATTTGTGTGTGCTGGGGTAGGAACTGCATATAGTTTTATTCATCTGGGCATATCTTATCACTCCCCCTTTTCTTCCTTCTTGGAGGGCAATAAGAAAACCCAGATACCAAGCTGTGGAACATGTTCTGCTGACACTAGCATCTGGTTCCTTGGCAGAATCCTCTAACCGTCATGCTGACAGCTTTGCTGTTGTGTCCTCGTATAACTGTGTATAAGAAAATTGCAGATGGATTTTCTTCTCAAATTAAAGCACTAGTCCGTTGACCCTGATCATGCAGAAATGTGTTGGTTTTATCTGTTTGCGAATGAGACCTTGGACAAATATACTTCAAAAAGGGTATCTCTTGTTTGTCTCTGAATTTGTCTTGCTGGCTGGGAAGATGCCAAAATCCTATTACATGCCCCTTCTGTGTCTTCAAGCAGTAAGTCCTTAGATCTCTTTGCTGTACATGTAGATTGCACATTTTGCAGCAAGCACACTTGTAAAATACAAGCATATTTATCTACTAATTTGAATGAAAAAATTACTTTCCCCCTTGTAATGGGGAAGAAAGTAGATTTTTTGTTAACTTGAAGTTAAAAATGAAATGAACGAATCCTATGAGCCTTGCAGGATCCATCTTTATTTTTGTCAGTTTGACAGAGAACTCCAGCTAGAAGGCCTTGTCATATTACAAAGATAGCTCAGCATTTTCATTTTAATATTAATGATGAACATTTTCACTTATTAATCACTTCCTGAATATCCTGATTTTTCCATAAATGGGATTCTTATGGGTGCCAGTCCAGCAAAACAGTTAAGCAGATGAACAACTTTAGACATATGTGTAGTCCCATTGACTTCAGTGGGGATATGCATGAGGTTAATTTTAACAATAGACTTAAGAGTTTTGAGTGGGGCATGATTTGTATCTGGGAAATGCTCAGAACTTTGGGAAGAGAATAACAAAACTTATTGAAAGTTTCTCTTTTCCCCCCCAAAGCGTTAGGTGTATAGATCCTACTCTATCCAAACTGTTTGTTTGCATTCTTGAAAATAAATCTCAGGGCCCCTTTCACTTTATGACTGTGCTTGCAGGAGGAAGGTGAGACACAGATGAGTAAACATTAAAAATATCAGCACAAAAATTCTGTGGTAAAGACTCCAGCTCTCTGGGTGTTGGCTGTAGAGACTGTGCAAGCTTTTAAAAGCTGGCACCTGTTGAGAATATTTAGCTGTGATTCATGAGCCCACTCAGTCTCTGACCTTCCACCCCACCTCCACTGCCTCCTCAACTAGCGCAGCAGAAACTCAGATACGTACGACTCCCTGATGGCAATATGGAAGATAGCCAAGTCTGATGAAGCCAGGTGGATTCCACTGAGCATGTTCCCTGCGTCCACACCAGGGGGAACATCCTCTGAGTTGGATTGTTTTAAGCTTCTCTTAATTTATTCACACAGCAACAGTTATTAAGACTTGATTGACACCGGTTTCTTGTGTGTTGCTTTTGCAATAAATAAAACCACAATGAGTAATTTTATTATTCCCCCTCCCTAGTTGTTCACTTTCGTGCTGTTATTCCAAGAAAAAAAAATTGAGTCAGCATAAAAGGAAACAAAGGTAGTTTTCTATAGGTTTCGTACTCCTTTTCTCACAAAAAATATCTTTATAAATTTCCAACAAATGCAAGTGCAGGGAAGACATCAGATATGTGCATAACTATGAGTATTATTTTAACTGATACTTTGTCCTGTATCCTTTTCTCATCTCAAACCTTGTCATAAATGGAACAAATGACATTAGACTTATTCAGGGATGATCATAAATATCAAGGGGGAAATCCTCCTGCCACTGAAGCAAAGTGAGTTTTGCCATTGATGTCACTGAGGCCAGGATTTCATTCTAACCGTGAAAGTTGCCTTCTGCTGATTTTTATTCCCATTTTAAAGATTTTTGTTCCTGTTTTTGCACTGGTTCAGTACTGTAGTTTCACCCTGGTGCGACTCCGAGGGATAAAAGTAGAGTAAAGTTGTTGTGAATCAAGCCCTAAATGTCTGAGGTGGGGTATGGAAATTCCTGCTCACATTATGTACCAGTTAGAGCTGGTCAGAAAAATGACATGACAAAAAAAATTAAAATTTGGAATGACATTTTTTTTGTCTACATTTTATTTTATTTTATTTTATTTTGTTTTGGAAAAATCCCATCCAGTCTGTAAACCAGCCAAAAAATAGTATACTTGTTTGCAATTTTTTTTTCTGGAAAAATTTCAACCAGTTCTAATACCAGTCTATGTGGATAGAGATGCTTAGCATTGGTAAAAGTGGGAATAAACCTAACTGAAACTTGTCGGCATGTCACCTTTTCATTCAGGCTAAATGATCCTTTGTTTAGGAATAGCTGAAACAACAGAGGCCAGCATTTGAAACACAGACCGGCATAGCAAGGCTGAGCAGAAGCTATGCCATGTGGGCCAAGGGTTTTCCAGGGGCTGACATAGCAAACACAGGGATTAGGGCATTGACTGGTGAAGCTGTGTCACATATGCATGTGTGAGAGAAGCAGGAACAGAAAAAGCCAAGGACACAGTCAGAACAAGTACTGTGAATGTGACCTTGAGAAAAACTAATACAGAAGAAGCTTTTGGGCTAAGTGTTGACTGGAAAAGGGTTTGGAACCATAGGCACTGACTTTTAGTTTTCCCTGGGTGTGATCCACCCCAAGGCTCCACCCCTTCTCCTGAGGCCCCACCCTTGTTCTGCTTCTTCTTTTGCAGAGTTGATGTCTCTTTAAGATTGTCTAATTTCAGCTTTTTATAGATTTCTAGTTTTAAAATGCATCACTGTCCTCCTGTGCTCATATGGGCAAGCACTGTGGTTATAATTCAGGAAAACAATTAAACATGTACGTAAGTCCCATTGAATTGCTTAGCTGAATCAGGGCTTATATCAAGCTTGAGGGAGTAGTACAAAGCACACATCCAAACATGCTTTGTTGTTTAATTCAGTAGGATTTCAATAAGGGATCCTGGACTTGACTGCACGGCCTCCGAGGAGGAGAGTGCAGAAGATTCCTGGATCAGCCACAGATTTCCTGTGTGACCTTGAGAGCCACTCACTTAATCTATTTTATGCCTTAGTTCCCCATCTGCAGAGGTGCTGGATCGGGGGAGGGGGAGCTAGAGGGCCATGGCCCCGTCACTTTTAAAAGTGGGAGGGCTATACGCTCCCATGTTTTACCGGCCTTAAGGGTGAGCAACGGAAGGAGAGGAGACAGAGCGGAGTGAGTGGGAGGTGGAGTTTTGGCGGGAGGAGGGGCGGCCTTGGGGCAAGAGATGGTGTGTGTGGGGTCTCAAGGGAAGGGGCAGTGCTATGGTGGGGGCTTGGGAAAAGGGGTGGCGCAAGAGCGGTGCCTCATGGAGAAAGGGCAGAGCGAGGGCGGGGGCCTAGGGATAAGGGCAGCGTGGGGGTGGGGCCTCAGGGAAAAGGGGTGGCATGGGACGGGGCCTCGGGAAGAAGGTGCAGCATGGGAGAAAGGATTGCATGGGGCTGGGGCCACTGTTGGGCACTGGTGACCTCCCCACTTTGAGAGAGCTTCTACCACTCCTGCCCATCTGTAAAATGGGGATGATATTTCCTCATCTTGCAGGGGAGTTTTGAGGATAAGATCTATTAGTGGTTGTGATATACATTGATAAGGGCCATATAAATACTTTGGTAGATTCGAAACAAGTACAGCCACATTAGCCATGCATTTCCAGAAAGGAAAGGGGGCTTGTAAAAAAAAAATCTCTATTTTAAAAAATTCCACATAAACATTGTCTCCCATCTAGATTTTGAAATGGAACTGTATGAATTCACACCTAGAAAACTGCTAAAGATATGTGTGAACTTTTCCTGGAATGTTTTTTTGCTGTCTTTGAGTTCCAACTAAAGTTTTACCCCAAATCAGTCAGTTAATTAAAGAGTTTCACAGCTCAGAACTGGCCACTTTCATAGTGAATCATGTGTAACTCACTGGTTTCGCAATGGATCTGAGGAAAACGTGACAGATTCATCTAAGTTTCATATTGAATTTTGGATTCTCACAAACCCAAAAGGAGGTCAGGAAACCATGAGAACCAACCCCGCCAAACCGAATCATCTAACCTCATGTAGGTTGAAACCACTGGATTTTGCACAACTATGGTGCAACAAAGTACCCTGCCTGGTGGTATTTAATAGTTGTATTATACTATATAATACTGTTTGCATTTACTTTAATTTTGCAATTTGATTGAACCGAATGTACTTTTTGCACTCTAAAACTGAGGTGTGCAGTGGTTGGTGGGAAAACATCCTGGGTTGATAGGGGAACATATTTATGTGGTCAAGGTAAAGCAGACACACATAAGACTAACTTGGTCCCCTTTCCCAATTTGAGTTCCATTGTTTTCCCTATCTGTTGTTTATCTGCTGTTCCCTTGCAACTCCCACTGACTTCAATGAGAGGGGAGGTGCTCAGCCTGTCTCAGGATTTTGCTCACTAGCAGGTGGACCAAAGCAACCCAAAATGATCATGTGCAACTTGAGGGTTTCAGTGGCTGTTTTCTAAGGACTGAATTGTTCTGTTTATTTTTTTTTTGATGTATAGAATTAATTTGATTAAGATATTATATACAAGAAACTCTCTCACCTGTCCAGTTATCCCATGGTCTTAACATTTCAATGTCAAGACTGACAGCCTCTGAACTTACCTACTATGGCATGAGTAGAAATTAGTAAAAGAGGCCTAAATCTTGTAAGGAACGAGTCAAGATTGACGAGTCAAATTGCTGTGTAAAGGACAGGCTGATGAAAATGCCTGTATCTGGAAGAGGAAAGCAAACTACGGTAGGAAAACCCCAAGGATTTAACCACTACACAGTGACAACCCCTACGACATTATGAAGAAATGCTGTACGTTTCTCATGAATGACCACACCCAAAAACTGTGCCCTGGCAATGTACCTCTGAGGACGAATTCCCATTTTTTGATCTTTAATCCATAGTAAAACCTGCTATGGCAAAGATGTTCATTACATTAAGTGTATGGTTCATTAATATACGTTGTAATTGTCAATTTGAAACTCCCAGTAGAAAGGCTTAAATGCAGAGAACCTTGTCCACGGGACCCTATAAAGGCTGGCCACAGCAACCACGCCTGCACAGTTATTAGGTGGGTTGTGTAGATTAAGCACTGTCCTTTGTGTGAATAAGGGACTAGTGGCCTGATCCAGAATCTGTTGAAGTCAATGGAAAGGATTCCACTGATGCCAGTAGGCCTTGGATCAGACCCCACAAAGGAGCACGCTGCAGTAGACACTTGGTGTCGTTGAACTTGTCTACAGGAATTTCTTTGTGCTGCAGAAGAAGATTAATACCCAGGCCCACCTTAATTAGCCCATGTTAGGTACTGAGAATCTGGATCTCTAGGCAGCTCTGCAGTTTTTCAGGCAAATGAGTGCTTTTTAGCAACTAATTATGGTGGCAGGACATTAGGCCCTAATCCATCAAAGTGTGTGTTTGAAGTCAACAGGATGACTCATGTACTTGAAGCTATGCACATTCCCAAGTGCTTTGCTGGATCAAGGCATAGGCCCCAAATAAGAGATGTCCTTTAAAATTCAGGACATGTGATCACCCTAACTGTAATTAGGAGAGAGCAACATCACCATGGACCTAACAGTTTTAATCTCGCAAGAACTTCTAAAGAGCAAGAAGGATTATATTCCAAACTGTCCTACAACTATAGCAAGACAGCTGGCAAGGTAACCCACATTACATCACTGCTACATTTTTGTAGAGCAAACCCTAGCAATTTTAATACTAATCCTTTTAACACTCTGCTACTCACATCTTTTCTATTTCAGACTGCTCCCCTCAGCAAGTTTTTCATCCTATCAATCGAAGTCAGTTCTTTCTACTCAGACCTGTGACACAGTAGGAAGCTCAGTGAGGTAGAACTTTGAGGGAAGGGGGTGTAAGCATTTGGGAGTTCGGTAGGGATGAGGCACTGATTTGGGAGTTTTAGATAGCTGGGCTGCAGAGCCCCACATCCCAAGGAAGGGTGTCAGACACAGTGCTTGCACCTGAGAGTGTGTCTTAGGGTTGGTCTGCACTCCAGTAAACAGGGGCAGCGCTATGTATTTTGCCGCCCCAAGCATGGCAGTCAGGCGGCTTTCGGCGGCGCGCCTGCGGAAGGTCCGCCGGTCCCGCACCTTTGGCGTACCCACCGCCGAATTGCCTCTGAAACCGCGGGACGGGCGGCCCTGCCAAAGGCAGCCTGACTGCTGACCTCACGGCGAATGGCAGGCCGCCCCCCACGGCTTGCTGCCCCAGGCATGCGCTTGGTGTGCTGGTGCCTGGAGCCGCCCTTGCCAGTAAAACATGGTGGCTGGCCTGGGTCAGCTGACTTAGGATGGCTGGGCTTGGGCTCCAGAGCTATAAAATTGCAGTGTAGACATTCAAACTTGGGCTGCAGTCCAAACATCTACCCTTCAATGTTACAGCTCTGCACTCCAAGCCCTGCAAGCTCGAGTCAGTTGATGTGGGCCAGCCGCAGTGTAGACATACCCTTAGAGATCCAGGGCTAGGAACACTGACCAGGCTCTAACCAGATGCAGGGGGGCTTAGAAGTACATGAGATCGAGTAATTGGGTCCGCTCACAACAGACTGGTGCTCATCTAGATATGGCAATTGGGCCAAGTTTAGACATATTGGTGTTGACAGTTGGATCATCATGGCAGAGGGTAAAGCTTTTTTAAAGGAGACTTTTGCAAGGAAACAAACTACTATTTTTAAACCAAATGCAGAGAATGGATCTTGTAGGCTGTTTGGAAAGGAAAGGTAGCAAGCTGGAATTACAACGACCTTTAGAAAAATCAGTTGGTGGATTTATGCTCAAAGATAGGTCTGCCAATGGCTGATCTTAGAAAGTGAGAACTAGTGTCTTTGCTATCTGAAGATGACCAGAAGCAGAAGGGGGTGGCAGCCCTAAACCAGGACATAGAGGAGGTTTCAAATTCTCTTGCTGGCCAGAATGGAGCAGAAGGATTAGAAGATTCTGAGGACAATGGAAACTCAGCTGGGGGCATGGAGGAGGGCATCAGGAGTATATGCAGCCATGAAGAGCAACTGGGTCCCATCTTGACTGAGTTCCTCAAATCAGTAGCATCTGGAGTGTAGGAAGCTGCAGCTGGAGGAGAGGAAGCAATTCCTGTAATTTATACCTGCTTTAAGACTCCTTTACACTGTCACAGGAGTACAAAGGGGTTTTAGCGTAAGTGAGAATCGGTTCTGTGGGGCCAAATTCACAACTGGCATGAATCAGGCATAAGTGTAGCCTGTAGCATCATTGACTTCAATACAGTTATGCCAATTTACACCTGCTGAGGCTCTCACCCCTAAATACATGCAGTAGTTAGGCAAACACTCAGCTTCCATCTGTATTTTTCATTTAATTTTTGGTAAAATATATTTTTGAAGAAGTGGAGTATCTGAATCAGATCCATAAGTGCAGTTGCTCAGATGTACAATAAAGGCAAGACTTGTTGAATAACAACTGTAAAGTGACATTTTGAAATTATGTTAAGAAAGAGTTCATACTGGCTAATTCCCCCATATAAATATATAATGTGTGTGTGTGTTTTGTTTGATTCATTTTTTCCTGGTAGATTTTCTGTTTGCTGTGTGAGTGTTGTATACTGTTATCTCAGTAATCTGTTCAGAAACCCCCTGGTAAAACATCTTCCAGAAGAGAAAATGAAGGGAGAAATTCATACTAGAAAACAAGGAAGATTTAATTGCAAAATGCATAAAAAGCTACAGGCCAGAGGGTTTTTTTTTTAAATGACAAAAGCCATAGGCATCATCTGGTCATTTTGTTGTTGCAGATTCCTTTACCACCAGACCTTATGCTTGATGAGGACTAAGGTGAGATACAGAGATAAGCAGGAAGTGCCATGGAATTTCATTTCTTGGGAAGAAAACCCCAAAACCAAAGCAAAAAAATAAAATGTGTTCAATAGAATGGAGAGTTCAGGGATGTTAATCACTGCTGCTTTTATCAGACAGCTTTATTAAGATCAATGTTTTTTGTTGCCAAATTAGAGTGGACCTAGAGTGAACTTCCCAGCAGTTATTAACACAAGTCCACGTTTGCTGGAAGGATTGGCTGCTGTCACGTGCGCTGCAATAGCTGGGAGTTACACAATATCTATATCATTTTTCACAGCTTTGTCATTAGCTGGTAATGATTTGATTATTTTGCAGATGAATCACAGTATAAATCTCTTTCACAAACACTACCTCCAAGTATTAATCAAAACCATTAAGGCAAAGCAGTCAGTGCAAATTAAAAAATTTGCATGTCTAAATTAAAAATTACAGTAATACATCATAAATAAATCTTTTAAATTCTCTATGGTCTCTATAAGCATCCCCTTTTTGTGCCTGTAATGAGCCCATGAATACAGCTTTTTTTCTTTTTAATCAGGGCATAATCAAATTTTATAGGTAGAATTCAGGTCTTTTTAAAATCCATGTTGGATCTTACTGGGGAAGGAAATTATTTTTTGTTCTGAAACTGAGCAAGAGAGAAAGATACACATTCAAAGATGAGTGTGAAAGACAAGAGTTCAAACCCATCACACATAATTTGAAGCGTCTTCAGATACAGGAAAGTAAATATTTGTAAAAGGCGATACATCTTTTTCAAATAACTTTGAACTATGAAGAAAATGACTAGTTGTGTTTTAGGTATTATTCCATTTTAGAACTACCGACACCTTACTTGCAGCATGGGGAGAGATTACAAGAACCCTCGTTAATAAAAGCTGCCGTAGGGATTAAAAATCCTTTCTTAGTCTCTCAAAAATGATAATGAACAGTTCAGGGACCTGAAAAATAAGTATTGTCCTTCATTTGGGAGCAGTGTTCAAAACGAAGAGTCTTAAAGACCTCTTGCTGTCATGCTGTTGACAATGATTTGAGTTGATTTATATATAAATTGCTTATTGTTGTTTCCCCTTCTCATAACCTCTGTCTACTTGTTTGCCTGTCCTTTGCATGTAGGCTCTGTGGAGCAGGGACCATCCTCCTGGAGTGTTTAGAAAATCCCCAGCACATAGTGGGTGCTATTGTAAATAAATAATCCAAATAAAGAAGGAAAGGAGACTTGATTGAAGACATTGCTTATAAAGCAGCAAGAACAAATTTCAGAGTTCTTTGCCAGCCAGTATTATATGGTGTAATCACTAGTGCCCAACACCTCTGCCAACTCTCATCTCCTTCTTGCTCTTTTGGCTTCGCCACTTGCCCACCAGAGCCTGATGGCAATGTAATTCATGTAGAGGACATCTCTGCCTATAGCCCTTGTCCCAGCTTACCTGACTCCTACCCTTGACTAATTTGATCAGCATCAAATAATAGTTTACGATATTTACTATTCTATTAAATGAATTCAAATATCTTACATTTATGCAGTGCTTTTCATCATGCATGACATGCATTCAGAATTTAAATAAAATCCTGGTGAGTTTTGGCGCTCCTCAATTATACACAAGATGGAAACAAACCAAAACAAAAATAAACCAACTGTGCAGCAAAGCTGAACCAGTGTATATGATGGAGGAAAAGGAAACAGGTTTCAGTTTTACAATTCCAGGGCATTTTATAAACAAGAATGAGACAAAATTGTTTTAAAAATTATGACCTTTTCACCTGAATTCCCTTCAAGGACAATTATGATTTTTATAACCTATATGATCCTGCCTTCTTTTGCCCCTAGCCAAAACTTCACACACAAGTTCTTTGGCATTTACCCTCGATTGCTGTAGAGCAATTACGGTTCTTCTCACATAAATCTTAGAGGTTAGCAAATCCACTGCCAAGTTTGTTTCATTTCAGCCAAGGCGAAAGGAAAAGATTGCTTCTAAATCCCCCATTGTGAGATGGATCAGAACATCTATTGTGGAGGTGCAGAAAGCAAAATATCTTTTGCCCCTTCAAAAGATATTAAAGCGCTTATTACCACAGAAACTGTGACCTCGTATTCCAAGAGCATAGATGCACCAGCTGAAGGAACTCGCCATGCAGCTGGTCTAACACACATAATCATGAGCTGAGTTATTTCACAGAAGCTACATTTGGTAGATTAATTCCTCAAAAAATGCTACAGTGCAGTTGCTGAAGTACAACAATAAACAACTATTTTAGAGGAAAAACAAATAATGTAGTTGTGTAGTTCCTCCCTATCTCTCCGTATACCCCAACTACTGGCATTCTTGATGCTGGCTAATTCTCTATACTGAAGAATTGCCGAACAAGCCATTACATGAGAAAGGATTATTTAATCTAATTTGTTAATTTCTTTTGGTTTTGTTTTTTTAAGAGGAAATTTGAACTACATTGATCGGACAGTAATCTGCGTTAACAATGTGAGTTATTTCTGCTTTAAAAATGGGATGTTTTGTTATCTATCTGTCTAGCCATCTATCTCTCACTTTATTTATATAGCAACAAAGCTAGGCATCCAACATACCTAGTTCATATATAAGAGTTTTTCAGATTAGCTTTACATTCATGGAATTGTTTATTTTGCAGATTTCCAGAAAGGGAACAGTCCACAGTTGTGATGTGCCCCATTGATTTAGCGTCTTGAAAAATGTCTGCAGTTCCACACAGTTAGGAACAATCTAGTCCTATTCAAACATCTATATCTATATCTATATCTATATATATCTATATATAGATATATATATATGTAAATGAGAAAATGGAGAGAATCAGCCCACTTTCAGTATCTCACAGTTCTTCTCCACAGCTAACATATTAGATGAGGGTAATTTTCTAATAATAAAGGAGTTGATATCTGTTGTTTTAGCACATCAGAATACAAAAAATCCTTGCATGAATGAGGAGGTCTCGTGCCTCTTGGATGATGGTTAGCTGGGTATGTCATGCCTGCAGGGAAAGTGCTGTATGCATGGCAACAACAGCTGTGAGTGGGAATAATGACTTCAAGTATGTCAAGAAGGAGAAGTCATGCTTACAATACGAGTTCTCCTGGGTCTAAATAGTTGAGAGGGAAAACAGAAAGAGTTACTGTATATTACTTGGGCATCATTTTAATCAGGGCTTCTAGTTTTGTTGATGACTTTAAATCTTAACTTCCTTTTCCAGCTCAGACTTTCCCCCTAAATTAGGTTATATACTGATACTTATATTATTCAGATATGCAGATTGTATGAAATCTTGCCATAATTATAAATATTTGGTTACCTTACAAGGGACTTGTAGGATCTTCTGGGATGATCTTGTACCTTCAGTGGGCAGGGAAGGGGAATAAATACAGGGAATATATACAGATTTAAATTGGCACCAAAGTCAGAGGGTAAGATTTTCAAAAGCACATAAGTGAGATAGGAGCACAGGTCTCATTGAAACAGGTCCCTGCTAGATTCACAAAGGGAATTTAGTGGCCTAACTGCCTCCTTAGATGTTTAAGTCCAAAATTTATGTGCCACTGCCATTCACAACTTCCCTCCTCAGCTGCTACCTAATCCTGTAGGAGCCTAAATTCCCTAAATACCTACATTTCCATCAATAAAGTCCCCATGGCACGTACATGTCTGCTGGCAGGCATGCAGAAAGCCATCTCTGAGTGGTTTAGCACCTAGATCACCTCTAAGCACTGGCAGGATTTATAAACAAAGTGTTTCCTTATCTTTTTTGCTCTGTTCTTGATCCAGTAGATATGCTCTGAGTATCTGGGATGTGAGAGACCCAAGTTCAAACCCCGCACTCTGCCTGATTTGGAACAGGGACTTGAACCCAGCTTTCCTACCTCTCAGGTGAGCATCCTAACCACTGGACTATTGGCCGTTTTTTTTTTTTTTTTTTTTTTTTGATAAATGGCTGATGTTGGTTGTAAGGCTATTGATTGGTTTTTCTTTTGGAGGGTGGAGGGGGAGAAATGGCTGGCCTGGCCTATGCACCAAGCTCCAGGAGAGGGTTCATGCCTGTGAATCCTCAGTGGAGAGAGGTGTCTCTCTCTGGCCTGGAGTGAGGCTCCTAAGTCTCTTGAAGGGATGGGGCTTAGTTCTACAGCCCTCTTGTCGGCATTTCCTGCTGGCTAGCTTAGGCAGCTCCCTGCTCAGAGTGCTGGCTTCTGTGAATCTCATTCTTAGGGATCTAACTCTCTCCTACATTTTTTAAGGAGCCTGAGCACCTAACTCAGGGTTGTGAATACCAATGCCTAAGTCCTTCTTGTGACTAGTCCTGAGGTGCTTTTGAAAATCCCAGTTCAAGTCATGTAGGATGACCATTGTAAACCTGTTTTGTAACAAAAAGGAAGAGGAATAGTGGATCTGTAGAAAAACTTAACTTATTTAGCTGTTTCTCATATAGGAAGACCTAATCAGTGCCTCCTATCCATCAAGATGCAAAGAAGGCACCTTATAACATACATAAGCAGAGAAAGACAGTTTGGACTTCTCAAACCAGCTTGACTATGCATGATGATTTTATTTAAATATCCAGTGAAAGTGATCTGACTAAGGTCAGACAGACTTCTTCTGGAGCTCCTCATAGTAGGTGGCTGTTTTTTAAGAAACTGCACTGACAGCAGTTGGACAGATCTATTACATATGACCTGCCAGCTTAAGAAGAGATTGTCTGTGTAGAAATTTCTTGTCATTGCTCAGGCCAGGGTTGAAAATTGCTAATGTTAATGTTGACAGCCTGTAAAGCTTCTACAACCTAGGCATATACCTTTAGCTAGGTTACAAAAGAGTCTAGAGCTGTATGTGTCAGTCTCTTTTACTTTATTTTCTCCTGACCCATTTTTATCAGTTATTGATCAATATCTCCAAATATTCAGCTTTAAAAAAAACTGAAGGATGTTACTTGGTTTGATCTGTATGATCCAAGCTAAAGTCTGTCTGTGATCGTTCATGGCATGTGACAGGCATAATCCACCAGGATTTTTAAGAACCTCTGTAGAGTCCCTGCTCTTGTCTGAACAGGAAAGTACGCTTTGCAGATTTCTAGGTGTCTGCTGCCAAGTGGAAGCAGGGCGTCTACCACCGCCAGGGCATTGTCCACCCCTCCTCTCGACCTCTCAGAGAATGCTCTATGGATCTGGGAGACACATGAAGAGGAAGGCACAGAAAGGAATGGGTCGACTGCTGTGAGTATGGGAAACTGGTGTTCTTGCTCTGGACCGAAGGAGTAGAAACAGAGAAGATAATTCAGCCCACCCTGTTGTTATCTTTTCTGCTGAGTCCTCTTCCAGGTAGAGTTCCCAGATGGCAGCTGTAGCCAGGGAACTGGTAGGTTGCTGGGGAGCAGACCAAGTGTGTAGGCACAGAACCTGTATGCAGATGCTGAAGTTCAGAGATTTGAGTCCTGTACAAAGCAAAGTCCAGCACCAAGACTATTAAGTGATACTTCTTATACTAATATGTCGTGTTATTCTTTCAAACCTGGATCCATTTTTTTGCCTGTGTTGCATATTTTTATAAGCCCCTTTATTAGCATGAAGGGGCCTGAAGTCACCAGAGAAACTAGTGTGACCACTCCCATACTCTAGAACAGAGAGACAGTCAACTGAAGAGCAGTCACACAGAAGATCAAAGGAAATGATGGCATGTGACTGGGGGAGATATTTGGTCTTACTGAGGTTGCAGAGTCTAAGGCTCCCAGGGTGCATAATATGCCAATTCAGCTGGAAGGATGGTCAGTGCCAAGCCTAATGAACCTGAGGTATGTCCAAACATTAGTGCCAGTCAAATCCGAGCTACTGCCTACTACAGAATCTATTCAGATGATGGGGACTCCTGGACATATCCCTCGGATAACATCCTCCTCTCCCCAGATTTTGGATAACCCACTGTTCAAGTCTTAGAACATGCAACTGCACATTGGTCAGCCAATTTGAGAGTGTCCACGTGACATTATACATGGAGCATTGCCCTTGAAGGGTAATAGAGCAAATCTCATGTTGATCATATGACCAATTTTTAATTGATCAGAATGATTAAACAATCTGACGGCAGAGAGAGAGAGTATCTGTATTTTATATTATTTTAGGAACTTTATCTTAGCTCTTTGTTTGCTTTCCCAGAATAGGTAAGTAAGGCATATGCTTGTGGCACAAAACAAGGTGATCCTGAAGGAATTAGTCATGCATGGCAAGTTAAATGATAATTATTAGAGCATCATCCCATGTTGACATTCTGGTGTCAACAAGGGCACATGAATTGCTGAAGCTTGACAGGTAGCCTCCTATTTTGGCAAACTTCTAAGTTGTTTTTATTTTAGAATTGTTGGTAGCTTATACATGTTTACATTTGAAAAGTCTTTTTTCTTTCATTTGATTTTGCTTGCATGCTTTGCTTCTATATCTATCTGACATGCTTTCTGTTTGTTCTTGATAGCTCTCATATTTCATGTAGGACTCTAGTCCCAATTTTCCATACCAAAATTATTGTCGTCATCCCCTTCCCAACTCTGAAACTTAAGCAGACTTCACAGGATGCTGCACAGCCCTTGGTATTTTAGAGCAAGAAGAAATTGCTAAGAATCTGTCACATAATAATATAAGGAGGACAGGGGCTTGAATGAACTCTGGAAAGTTAACTCTTTGAGGGAAGATAGTTTGTTCCATATTTTCCATTGTCATTATAGGAAAGATTTCAGCAGGAGAAATCTGAAGATGGTGCATGTGGCTTTTTTTGTTTGTTTGTTTTTTAATTAACAAGGTCCTCTGCAACATCAAGGCTGTAAAATGCTTCCTGGTATGATAATGTAGCAAATGTCTCCTGTACGGTACGAAAGAGTTGCATATCCTCAGTTGGTGTAAACCAGTGTCGCTCTATTGGGATGAATGGAGCCAAACTGATGTATAGCAGCTTAGGCTCTGGCCCACTGTATACTTTAGTTATTTGCATGACTAGATGAGGGCCTAATCAATTAGGGTCACATCTTATCCTTATGTGGTCACATCTTATCCTTATGTGGGTAACACTTGTCTTGAGCTCAATGTGCATTTTGTCTGAGTAATTCTGATTGCAGGATTTTGCCCTTAGGCAGAAGACACAGTTGGATGCTTGTAGTTGAGACTGCTGGGAACCAGAGATGCCTGCTTCTACAGTGTCATGCTGCCTGGGTAGTGAAATAGTGTGACAGTGTGTGAAGGAGAGCTTCCTGCAAACATTTCCCTGGATGGAATCAGAAAGGAGCTCTTGCCTTGGAAACATATGTGTCTCTAATAGAATGAGGCAAATTCTCCGCTGGTGTAATAGGTGCAGCTCCCTTGACTGCAGTGGAGTTTCACCCACTTATGTCAGCAGAGAATTTAGCCCAGAGCACACAATAAGCTTGTCAAAGCATGTGGTATCTGACAAGATAAAAGGAACAGTCAAAATAACAATACATGTAGGGCCAAATGTTCATGCAATTATGTTACTGATTTAACTCTCTAAGACAGAAGCTGGCACTACAAGGAAGTTATTTACTGGAGAGTAATGACATACACACCTTGAAAGGTCTGCATGGTTTCTTTGGTGCTTTACTCAGTGCTTACTAGAAGGGGATTTTTAAAAATTTGCTTCAATCAGTCCTCATGTAGAAGAGTCTGTTACTGCATATTTAGATCACATTTGCAGCATGGTTATCTTTTTTTTTCTTGTGGGATTCTCAACTATAGGTGATATTATTGTGATGGCTGCATTTCAAAGTCCTCACCTGCTCTGTCATCTTTGAATTTATGTTACACTTCATGGTATCAGCTCTAACGATCTCATTCTCTCGCTCTCTCTTTCCTTTACACCTCTACTCACTTCCTGACACTTGACACAATAAAACACTTTTTCATTTAGAAACTGTATTTAACCCCTTTTCACCAACAGCCTAGCATTCAAAGGAAAGAAAAGTAAATCTCTGGGACAACAGAACTTTGAGGACTTTTTAAACGTTACAGTTAAGTAAAGACACTATATTTGCATGTTTTATTTAAAGAATCAATAGCTATACGCAAATGTGTTACCTGGATGTTCCATATTTACAATTTCAAGAATGAAATGTGAGCTCCAACCAATTATCTTCTCTTTGCCAATCTCTTATAATCGAAGTTCATTTCCTGGCAGTTAAGACAGTAAAAGCAAACACCCACAGTACTGAAGACAAACTTAACCCTTGCATGCAGATTTTTTCTACTAATAGAAAAGACCTAGTCTGCGTGACTTGACAAGTTTTGTTAAATATTGTGGTTTCATTTAAATTGATATTAAACTCCCATCCTTAGACATTTTAAATTAAAAAAATCAGTCTGTATTTTTAAAACAACAGAGATATAGTACATATTTACTATATCCTATTGAGAAAGTATGTAGGGAGTTAGTAAAATGTTGATTATTGTCCTAGTAACTGTTGTTATCTGTCAGAAGACTGTGTATCTGGGCAACTGGTAATATTTCCTTCCCCTAAATGTGTGTAAACTGGAGCCCTTACTTATTTATTTAGCTTCTCTTTTGCTTAATGAATCATTCACAAACAAACTAGATGTTCTTTCTAAGTACTTGTGATTTGTAGGTATTCACTAAATAGGTTGGATGATTAATTTTCAACACATTCGTTATTTATGTGTTGTTTGCTTCAACTGTTTGCCAACTGTGGTTAGCTATTTGCAGAGCCATAGAAGCCCACAATTTAAGAAAAAACAAACAAACTGTGTCCAATCCAAAAAAAGATACAGATTTTTTTTAAAATTTTTAATGAAGGATATATGTTCTTATTGTATCCAAGTTGGTTCACCCATCCCTATTCTTAACTATTCCACATGTCTATTTGTTTCAGTATCTCCAACCAGCAAGGCACCTTAAATAATGGTGGGGGATCTTAAACATGTAAATACAAAGGGGTGGCTTAAAGACTGGGCCAATTCTTCAGCTGGTATAAATTGGAGCATCTCTATTGAATGAATGGACCTCGGACAATTTACACCAGTTGAGGATCTGACCCCCAGTTATGGTAAATGCAGCTACACTGATTTACACCAGTTGAAGATCTGGCCCACAAAATCAGCTAAGATTTTAGAAATTTATCTGAATTTCCTTCCTTTGTTGGGTGAAGTTGCACTCTTAGACTCAAATTTTCAAAAGTGGCCACTGATTTTGGATGCCTCAGATTCTGAGCGCTCATCTTGAGACATTTTAGGTCTGCTGGAGTTGCTCACTTCTTCTGGAAATTAAATGCATGGTGTTTCAAGCACTCAAAATCTGAGTCATCCACAATCAGTGGCCACTTTTGAAAATTCAGCCCTATGGCTTGATTCTCCAATGTGCTTTTTCCTCAAATATAGTCTGTAGCTTACCTCTTGAGGAAGGGTGATCTCATGGTTATGCACTGGACTGGGACTCAGAAGACCTGAGTGTACTTGCCAGCTATGCCACAGACTTTGTGTGACCTCAGGCAATCCCTTATTATTTTACAGAATGGGAATATACTACTTAGCTTGTCTATAGTGTAAAATGGGGATAATATTACTTCTTTTGTCTGTTTTTTCTATTTAGATAATAAACAGTTTGGGGCAAGGGCTGTGCACATATATAACCTAGACCAACGTGACCCCAATCTCAGTACTACTGTAATGCAAACAATGCAATAAAATATATCCAAGGCATTAGAATTTTTTTCCTGGACTGAAGGCTGCCAATACATTTGTAAATAGATTCTACAGATTCAGCCATGGGTTACAACAGTTTGTCTCAAAGTTGTTCATGAGGTGAGATATTAAAGAAATGTTATGAACATACCAAATATATAGACATTAGTGAAGGCTGTAACCTGATGCCACCTTAATAGCAATGTTGCTCCACTCACTGGTATAACAATATTGCTTCCTTTAATAATAGCTATTTTTTGGAATGTAATGAATTACGAACCTTACATACTGTAACCATACCATATAGCATACTGTAAAATTCTTCCTATGTTAACTTTCTCTTATGTAAACAATTAAGCCTCTCTTTCAGCAATAATCCATAAAATTCATTGCCTGGCTGGCACTCTTTTCATAATTCACTTCCCCTGCTTGCTCAGTGATTCATAATCACTGAAGTACAAGGCTGGTAGACTGCAGGTGTCATAGGGTAAGGCAAAGGGATACACTGACCCTTGCATAGAACCTGGTAATCATTCATCACTGCTTCCTCTTGAGCTTGGTGCAGCCTCCAGTGAGCACTACTCCAGCTCTAATAAGCAAGCAACCGTTCTCTTGTGTGAAAATCAATAATGTCTCACATGGGTGTTAACTATGCCTGGAAAGTAGGAAATGAGCGCTCTAATTTACATTGAGATGTAACTATTAAATGCTACTGAAGGAAACCCTCACTTGTCAAAGCTACAGGAACTTGGTCCTTTGAACCGATCATTTCCTTTAAGCATTTTGGTAGTTCCTGCTTGTCTTATATCCACACGCAGGGGCTGAATGAGTGACAAGACACTGCAATGTCCTTTGAACATGCAGTTAGGAAAGTAGTAAGTAGTTCAAGAAGCTTTGGGTTTTTTTTCTTTTCAGTAGCCCACCGGATAAAAGCTTATTATAAGCACAGTTATTTTTCTCAAGGTATGTTCAAGAAAGCAAATCTGCTTGTATCTTGAAGTTTTCTCAAACTTCCCAAATGCATAATTGTAGCTGTATTATAAGAATGTGAGTGCTAAGGGCCAGGTCTGGTACTTCTCCGCAGACCTATATGTCTGTGTACAACAGTGTCTCCTGCCACAACAGCTACCAAGAGCAACAATAACCAAATCACTGTAACAGCAAAGAAATCAAGTGATGTTATAAATCTATAGATTTAAGAGAACATCAGTTCACGATTGGAATGGTCCAGCAATAAGGCAGATAATCTTTCCCTGGACCTCTTTCATACATGGCCTTTCCGAAGGTATACTAATGAATCTTTGCCTGACCAAGATGAATTGGAACACTCCTGACTCAAAGACACAGAAATTCCTCCTTGATTATAGAAGATCAAGGTGTTGCATTCTCAACAGGAACGAAAAGGAATGACAAAATACTTGTTTGTAAATCGAGTTTTGATACAAATGTGGTGTAGGTGGGAACCCTTTAATTGGTCCTCTTTGTAACATTATAATTTTGTAAGCCATTACCAGCCTTGGGACAGATTCTCCTCTTACAGTGATATAAATCAGAAGAAACTACACTGAAGTCAGTGATATCACAAAGGTGTAAAACTGGTGCAAGTAAGAAGAGAATCAAACCTATTGTATTTTGTACCAGTACCACTTCAAATACTTGGAGTCACACTGAGGATGTTAGGGAATGCGTGGGTAGTTTGGAGTGTAACAACAGTTCTTAGGAAGATTGTCTAAATTTTTGTCATTATAATAGCTGTTGCTTTAAATCACCTAAGGACCTACCCAGGAAATTACACTGTTGTGCTTTCATTAGATACTATCAGTTGTAAACTTTAAAAAAACTATGTTGAAAATAAATTACGCACATGCAATTGACTGGTTTTTTTAATGTGCATTCACAGATTCCAAACTTGTAACTCCACTGGTTGCTAATTAGTTTCTAGGTGCAATTCAAGGTGTTGGCATTAATTATAAAGCTCTACTGGTTTGGATCTTTAGCTACCTGAAAGTCTGTGCCTATCCTCCAGGAATTCCCCAGAAATTGAGATTAGCTGAGTTAGCAGTCCCCTAATTTTAAACACGAAAGAGCTGCTGACAGGGCATTTTTAGGTAAAGGGTCTTTAAGTCTAGACTGCCCTTTCAGTATTCCCCCTTGGTCTGACAGGGCCCAAGTCTGTTCATCTTGAGAGCATGCTGTAAAACCTGTATGTTACCGGAACTATGGTGTGTGGACATGATAGTCAGGGCTGCCTCCTTATATCAGTTGCTAAAACTAAAATATGATTAATTTGAGGATATCTGTGTTTTGTTTCTGTTGACAAAGCTTGCAAACCTTAGCTACAAATCTGGCATGCTTGCTAGGTTTATAATAGTCAGCCAGAATGGCTAAGCAGGCCCCTCTGAAAACCAGACAACTCTGGATAAGAGAACATCCTAATGGATATGAATTTCTCTTATTAGGGAACTTCAAAATCTAGATTGACTCTGTATTTCTCTTTACTTTCTCAGAGGAGCAGAAGCAAGGAATTTATATCCTCTGCTGTCTTAAAAAGTGCTTTTAAAAGTCTAGTGGCAGAAGGTTTGGTATAGAATCCCTCTTTGTGACAATGCCATCCCTGCAAGCTAGATGAATACAATACAGTTGGTTCTTGAATTAAATTTCACATGAGAAGTGCAAGGTTAGAATTTGAGTAATCTGGGGGCCCTGTAGTAGCAGAGCATGCAGTCAACTAGAGCTCTAATGCAATCATGGTGCTTTTTTGCAGCTCACTGGTTCATGTACAGGGCCCACCTCAGTCATTATTGGTGATCTACAGCTGTGAACAATACAGTTTGGTAGCTGCAGATTTCAAATCCTAGAAAGTGTAGCTTCCACATGTGAAAAATAATGTGCTCAGATTTTCAAATATAGAAGCCTAAAATTAGGTTTCTAAATCCACATTTAGGGAGCAAAAGCGACCCATTATTGAGAAGAGCTGAACACACAACAATTCCTTTTGAGTTACATAGAGCAGTTGGGTGCTCAGCACTTTTGAAAGTCAGATCATTTAGGTGCCTAACCAGGGATTTAGGAGCCTAACTTCAGGCTTCTGTTTTTGAAAATCTTGACCTGTGTCTTCATTTCTCAGTTTATAAAAACAATTTACCTTCAATTTCAGTAACAGGAATTAATTTTATCTGAGTGGTGGGCGGGAAAGACATGCTCCTTTTCCTAATCGACTATGTAAGTCTAGATACACTATGTCCAGTTGTGTACACATACAAAGTAAATTTCCCCATCTTTACGTGCATGTACTTAATCCTCTTTGGTATGTCTTCACTGCCAGATAAATGTGTGTTTTTACAACGAGATAGTTATCTTGCTGTAAAATCCTAGCGCAGATGAGGAACTTTAGTTTTTACCTCAGAGAAGCAAGGCAAGGTAAACTCCAGGTAGAGGGTATAGTAGTGATCTTGAGGTACTTTGAGGTAAAAACTGTCTGTGCCTTGCTCCAATAGGATTTTACAGTGAGATAGCTATAAAGACATACCTTAGTCTGGACAAGAAAGGCTATGTTTCCACCTTTGTTCTCGCCTTCATTTTCAGGAAGAGGAGTTTCTTTAATAACCAGGTCAGATGTTAAAACAAGATAAAAGGGCACTCCTGCTTCTGCTATCTTTCCAGTGTCTCCTTTGCACATTTGTTCTGTCTACTGCTAGAGGAGCTTTTCTTTCCTTTGGGGCTCTGTTAGTTGTTGTTGTATTTCCCTGGTTTGGGTGAAATGCTATGTCAAGTTTTATTTCACTATGTTGTCAGATTTCTGGGTGCAGGGGAGTTTTATTTTGCATGAGTTGATCATCTAAATGCGTCAATGCATCCAGAAGAGAAACTTCTTCTGATGATTGTGTCCATGTTAATGTACTTCAGAGGGCAAACACAGCTTTCTCCTTACTAGCCACAGAAGCTCCAATGAAGGAGAACTGATGTGGTCTCAGTGCACAAAGGGAGGGCTGGATGTGATGGAGCCACAGCAAGTAATGAAAATAACTGCTTGGTGTGGACTTTGCTGTGTAGCAGCTAACAGGAGGAAGGCAACAGGTGGACTGTGGAAAAGGGGGCAGTAGATCCTTCCATTCATTCCTTATGGTGAGTGTGTGTTAAAGCCTGCTCATTGGACTGGAATAGTATTTGAAAGAGCTTTGCTACGGCTTCTTCGTGGTTTGTGGGAGAGGGTTCCTCTCCTCGGCCCATCCTACACAGCTCCCCAGGACCTGGCCTAGCTGCTTACACCAGTTGTCAAGTCAATTTTCTCCTATATGGTTTTATATATGACAATGAGGTGGGGGTGAGGCTGTTTTTTCTTTTCCATATTCTGGGTTTCATTATACACCTTTGGAAATATTAGGGGTTCAGGCATCTTGCCCTTCTATAACGTCTTGGTGAAAAACAGTGAAGAGGGACAAGTAGGACTGTTTAAAGGAGACTTCAACTAATTTCTTTTTGGTTGTGAAACAGATCCATCCACCTGACATAATTCAAAAATGGTAACTCACGTGTGAAAACTAATGGGCCAACATTAATCCCTGGTAGAATTCCATGATCAGTGGGTCTTTATTACCTTCTGACAAACACAATTACCTAATCTTGAAATCAGGGGTGATCTATTTTTATTAATGTACCACCCCCTGAATTATTGCTGTAGATAATGTGCCAACACATGTACCACATTGTGTCTCAGGGACGTCTGTGTTTGGATAGTAAATTGCAAAATTCTTACATACCGGGTACCTGCCTCCCATGCAGTGCTAGCGTACACACACCTCATCCCTTATGTCCCATGGAGAAGGAAGGACTACTTCTTCAAGACTACATATATCTATCTTTAATGCAGTTCTTAATGTCCTGGTTTCTTTTAGAACCACTTTCAAGCGGTGCACAGCCCAGGGTACGTGTATACTGGATTGTCTTGTGTGAATCAGAAGCTGTGTGTGTAGCTCATGGGCTCTTCCATGAAGAGCTCTTCCACATCATTGCCAAGATCAAGACAAAACTTACAAACTGAGCTCAATGTAAATTTCTTTTGCAAACAGGTGAGATCTTATGAACTGATTCTCTGTGTGTACAATTATCTTAGAGATTATTATTATTTATTGTATTACTGTAGCACCTTGGAACCTCTTCCCACTGGGCCACACCACTTCTGGATCAGAAAACTGGTCCATGTCCCCTCCTTCTCTTTGACTGCCATTTCTGGCATGTCATGAGAATACACGTGAGCCTTGGACTTATGAATAGGGTTCAAGTATTGCTTCTTTATTTCTATAGCCACTTGACTTGTTTTTATTTTAAATTCTCTACAAACCATAATCAGTCACAGAACATTTATGCAGCAATGAATAAAAAAAAGTATGTACAGTAGTTCATAGCGGTTCATGCATGATGGGATTCATTTATTTCATGCTCTAAAAAATTCCATATTAATAACTAAAAACATTTCCCCTTTTTAGCTATTTTAGTTACATAATAGACATTTTCTCTCTTTATGTATTACTTTAAATCCACCTTCCTTTACAAACTGTTTTTTTTTTTTTTTTTTTTTTTTTTTTAAGAAACAAAACAACTGCAGCTGGAATAATTTGTCATCAAAAGTCATTAAGGAAACATGCTGAAGAAAAGGCGGAAAACATGCTGTAACTGTGGAGCTGGAGTGACACCTTTACAAGTACTATATGCTGTCCCCAATAGTATGCAATGTATCTCTTTCAAAAGGGAGGGAACAAATTAATTCAGCGTAAATGCTGGTGTTTTAGTGATCGGTGAACCTCTTGGTCCTTGGAGATTCTGTCCAGTTTGAATAAGCCCCTGAGAGTGATGATGTTTCTCTGAACTATTTGGATATGTCTACACAGCATTTTGGAGCCTGCGCAAGCAAGCCTCCCAGCCTGGGCTGACAGATTCAGGCTAGTGAGGCTCGTGTTAGTACTCTAAAAGCTCTGTATAGACAACGCTTTGAAATTGGAGATCAAGCTGGAGCTTGGGCTCTGAAGACTAGATGGGGTGGGTTTCAGAGCCCCAGCTCCAGCCCAATCACATGGAGTAGAAGGTTCATTTCAGTTGAGGAAAAAAATTAATCTGTATTTAGTGAGTCTCAAACAGTGAGTGTGGTTTAAAGTCTATGGCAGTTCTGGTGCCATTAACCCGCAAAACATGTTTCAAGACAATTGGAAAAGTAATCTTGGAACAACCTTATTTATTTGTCTTCACCACAGACAGCTTTTCAGCTGGTAGGGAGCTCGCATTCGCCATTAATGGCAGTCTAGGTGGGTCTGCCCCCTACAGCTGTGAACTGATCTGTGGTCATCCTACAAACCCAGGGATTTACAGGCGTGGTTCTTCTGGACCCTAAAGACTAGCCGTGGGCAACTGTAAGGGACTGTGAATAATCTATGATCTCTAGTTAAAATCAGTGACATGCTTTCAACCTGGAGCATGAAAATGAAAACTAATCACTATCTTAGCATGGACATCTACATGTAAAGAATGAAAGCCATGGCTCTCTCTCTTTTTTTTTATGCATCCGAAGAAGTGAGCTGTAGCACACGAAAGCTTATGCTCTAATAAATTTGTTAGTCTCTAAGGTGGCACAAGTACTCCTGTTCTTTTTGCGGATACAGACTAACACGGCTGCTACTCTGAAACCTCTCTTTTTTTTTGCTTTCCCATCTTTCTTCCCGGTCCCCACCCCCACCTCCCAGATTAGGTGGGCTTGCTACTGTAGGCTTTGCAGGTCGAGAAAAAGCTGGCTCTGGGTGGGAGATCGGGCAGTGCAAAATCTTTCTACAGGGGTCCCTGGGATTGTGAAATCTGGTGCAGAATGATTTCACTGCACTGCAACAGGCACGCAAGTCAGTCGCTGCTGCTGCCTGAAGCCATGCGGTAGGCTATGCTGTAGTGCTTTTTAGGCTGATAGCAAATACCACAGACCTTTAGGAAAAATGGTTACACCTGATTAAATTATTCAAAATCTCTAGAGTTACATCTCTTTTTATGGCTTTAAATTGACTCACCTGTTAACTTAGAGTGTTCAGATTCCTCTAAAATTTTATTGTACTTAAGCTATAGAGGCATCCAGAATGGAACAGTGAATTATGAAGCAGCACAGAGACTTACCATTTCTCATTAAAAAGCCTTTACCACAATTAGATAGCTCTCAGATGCATTCTTTCTATCTGTGTCGCAGTTCAATTGCTATTTTTACTATTCAAATGTTTTGAGAATTGATTTTAATTTCTATTACCTTCTCTCTGACATTTCCTCTGGGCTCCGGGGCTGCTGGGAGTAGGGCAGAGGCAAGCAACAGGGGGAGAAGGTTAACTTAGCATGCAGGGCTGGCCAGCCCCCTGATCTCACCAGAAATGCTCCCTTTGTTCTCCCCATGGGGTAGCTTTCATCTTTTGGGGGAAGGAGCTCTTCTCTTCCCTCCAGGTGCTAGGGGACTGAGTCTCAGTTACGTTAAGGTGGCAGCATGAGGAAGCCTTAAAGAAGGCAGAAATGCCCCCTTGAAAATTCTTCCCATTAAAGAGAACTTCCCTGGTCGGTGTGAAGCTGATGCAAGGACTCCTCCCTGCCCCAAGTGCAAGAACGGAGTAACTGAGAATCAGGCTGCTGATCTTCTGAGGGATGGACACGTGTGTGTCTCTTTCCCTGCCCCCCCATAACCATCTGTCTGTGTGTAGGGGAATGCTTCTCCCTGCCCCTTCCCTCCCAGCCGTCTAATTATAGGGCAATACAAATGTTGCTCCTTTCCTGTCCCTCTTTCCTCCCCCTGTCCACACATGTGATGTGTTTGAAGCAATAGCAGCTTGTGGTCTTCTGCCTTCACACAGCCTTGGCTGACTTCTCTAGTGCTGCTGGTCATGACCTCAGCTCCTGCTGGTGACATACAGCCCGGTCCTGTTGCTCTTTAAGCGAATGGCAAAATTCCCATTATGTGTTAATGGTGCAGGATCAAGCGGCAGTGAGAGGGCTCCTCCAAAATGAAATCAGATCAAGACTGGTCATTGTTCAGCTGGAACCTGACTTCTTTAAAAAGTGGGGTCAGAAATTCCAGCCACTCTAAGATGCTCACATTGGCAAGAGGTGACTGAGTGCACTCTTGTATGCAGAAATAAAATTATATTCCTTTAGTAAATAGTTAAAGAAATAACACATATTTATTCAAATACTCAAATAGTGAATATGTATCAAGGATTTAATAGGCCAGTGTGAGAAGCTGGGCCAAGACCAAAATCTCCATGTTATTTGCAGACAGAAACAGACAGATGGAGAGATAGAGCTCTATTATTATTATTATTCATTTGCTTTGTACTACCAGTGTGCTCAGTACTATACAAACATGGAGTAGACAAAGTCCCTGCCCCCAGGAGTGTACAGTCTAATTAGCAGTAATTCTCCTAATCCTCCAAATAATTGGGTGTGGGTTTATGTGGTGCAGATGAGCAGACAGCTACAGCACTGTTTCAGGAAACTTCTGTTTTTCAGAGAGAGAAAAAACGTAGGTATTAAATAAATAATAGCTAAAAACTTGAGGCCTCATTCTCCCCATATAGGATGCAAGTAATTCCTGCAAATGTCAATGGGAGCTACTTGTGTCCTGTGGCAGGAGAACTGGCCCTCTAGTAATGCATAGTACAGGCCACAGAGCCTCTAGTAATAGAGTTTGGCTTTGCTTCTGCCAACCACAGTCTGCCTGTGTACATTTCCTCAGTCTGTCTTCAAGTAACCCTTTCCATCTAGAAAGAGGAGGGTCTAAGGAGCTGTAACAACCCAAGCGGATGGAAATATATTTTGCTTTTTCAGTCAAGAGTCATGTAGATTTGGATCACCATCAATCACTTTCTCTTGCACCAGACAGTTAAGTTTCACCTCAGTCACGTGACCCGAACTCTCTTAGCACAGTTAGACTTTTTAGAGCCTTACTGCAGTCCAGCCTCAGATTCTAATTTAAAATCTCCAGTGCACCTTTTTATATGACCTGAATCTCAAGAGATGCATGTATAAAATGATTCCAGGTCATAATAGTTCTTTCTTTTACTTTAACATCAAGAACTAAGCTTGTAGTAGGTTCTTTACAGGTAGATTTTATAGTTAACTGAAGGTTTTTTAAAGACCACTTTCTCTTTTTCAGGTAGCTTGGAGTGTGCTGGTTTTCAGTTAAAGATGAAGCTAGCCTAGTTTTGACCCAGAAGTGCCCCTCTAATTTTGCTAAAACTAAATCTATCTCATCTGAAAATTCCCTTTGTTATCAAATCACACACAGAATTATTTTGGAAACTAATGCAAATTGCACAAGAAACTTCAGACATGTGGTTTTAAAAAATAAGGAGTCATATTTCCAAGGTTAGGTGCATACATACAGGCAGGCATTTACATGCTCACATGGGCATGTGTACATATCTGATTTACAGGCATAAATCATGTATTGGCATGTATAAATGAGCATTCATGCCTAAAAACAAAAATATGGCCCAAGTTGTTTTTCATTTCCTAGAAAGTTTCTTAATCCTTTCTTAGGACTTTGTTTCTCAAATATCTTGGCCTAGAATCTCCAGATTTGTTGTGCTGGTCTCACTGTGGATTGATAACATAAGAACATAGAAATGGCCCTATTGGGTCAGAGCAAGAGTCCATCTAGCCCAGTATCCTGTCTTCCGACAGTGACCAGTGCCAGGTGCCCCAGAGGGAATGAACAGAACAGGTAATCACCATCCCCGGTTGCTCATTCCCAGCTTGTGGCAAACAGAGGCTAGGGACATCATCCCTGCCCATCCTGGCTAATAGCATTGATGGACCTATCCTCCATGAATTTATCTAGTTCTTTTTTGAACCCCGTTATGGTCCTGGCCTTCACAACATCCCCTGGAAAGGAGTTCCACAGGTTGACTGTGTGTTGTGTGAAGAAATACTTCCTTTTATTTGTTTTAAACCTGCTGCCTATTAATTTCATTTGGTGACTCCTAGTTCTTGTGTTATGAGAAGTAGTAAACAACACTTCCTTATCTACTTTCTCTACACCAGTCATGATTTTATAGACCTCAATCATATCTCCCCTTAGCCATATCTTTTCCAAGCTGAAAAGTCCCAGTCTTATTAATCTCTTCTCATTCGGAAGCTGTTCCATACTCCTTTTGTTGCCCTTTTCTGAACCTTTTCCAATTCCAATATATCTTTTTTGAGATGGTGTGACCACATCTGTACACAGTATTCAAGATGTGGGCGTACCATGGATTTATATAGAGGCAACATGATATTTTCTGTCCTATTATCTATCCCTTTCTTAATTATTCCCAGCATTCTGTTTGCTTTTTTGATTGCCGCTGCACATTGAGTGGATGTTTTCAGAGAACTTTCTACAATGACTCCAAGATCTGTTTCTTGAGTGGTAAGAACTAATTTAAACCCCCATCATTTTATATGTATAGTTGGGATTATGCTTTCCGATGTGCATTACTTTGCATTTATCAACATTAAATTTCATCTGCCATTTTGTTGCCCAGACAGCCAGTTTTGAGAGATCCTTTTGTAGCTCTTCACAGTCTGCCTGGGTTTTAACTATCTTTAGTAATTGTGTATCATCTGCAAATGTTGCCACCTCAGTGTTTACCCCTTTTTCCAGATCATTTATGAATACGTTGAATAGGACTGGTCCTAGTACAGACCCCTAGGGAACATCACTATTTATCTTTCTCCATTCTGAAAACTGACTATTTATTCCTAGCCTTTGTTTCCTATTTTTTAACCAGTTACCAATCCATGAGAGTGTGAGGGGTTGGATCACAGAACCCCCCTTGGGAGCTGCCACCTGATGTGCCAAGACTACCTCTGCCCTTGCTTTCCTGCCCCGTCAGCTTAGGAATTCAGTGCCCTGCCTGGTTTGAGCCAGACTCGTTAGCCTGCTGCAAACCCAGACCCAGGTCTGAATCGCATCCCCTAACAGCTGTAGGCTTACCTGAAAGCAGCTAACAGAGGTGTTCTTGTCTTTGACACTCAGATGCCCAAATAAAGCTTATGCAGGGTAAACTCATAAATTGTCCACCCTCTATAACACTGATAGAGAGATATGCCCAGCTGTTTGCCCACGCAGGTATTAACACATACTCTGAGTTAATTAATAAGTAAAAAGTGATTTTATTAAATACAGAAAGTAGGATTTAAGTGGTTCCAAGTAGTAACAGACAGAACAAAGTAAGTCACCAAGCAAAATAAAACAAAACACACAAATCTATGTCTAATCAAATCAAATACAGGTAATCTCACCCTTAGAGATGCTTCAGTAAGTTTTTTCCTCAGACTGGACACCTTCCAGGCCTGGGCACAATTCTTTCCCCTGGTACAGCTCTTGTTCCAGCTCAGGTGGTAGCTAGGGGATTCCTCATGATGGCTCTCTTTTTTGTTCTGTTCCACCCATTTATATATCTTTTGCATAAGGTGGGAATCCTTTGTCCCTCTCTGGGTTCCCATCCCCTCCTTCTCAATGTAAAGACACCAGGTTAAAGATGGATTCCAGTTCAGGTGACATGATCACATGTCACTGTAAGACTTCAAGCCTTCATTCCTCCCAGCCTGACTTACAGGAAGGCTTGCCTGCAAACAGAGCCATCCACAGCCAATTGTCCTGGTTTATGGGATCCATCAAGATTCCAAACCACCATTAATGGCCTACACTTTGCATAATTACAATAGGCCCTCAGAGTTATATTTCATATTTCTAGTTTCAGATACAAGAGTGATATATTTATACAAACAGGATGACCACACTCAGTAGATTATAAGCTTTGTAATAATACCTTGGAAGAGACCTTTTGCAAGAAGCATATTCCAGTTACATTATATTCACTCATTAGCATATTTTTATAAAATCATATAGACTGCAACGTCACAGAGAGCACCTTCCCTCTTATCCTGTGGCAGTTTACTTTGTGTAAGAGCCTTTTGTGAGGGACCTTGTCAAAGGCTTTCTGAAAATCTAAGTATGCTATATCCACTGGATCTCCTTGGTCCACATGCTTGTTAACCCGCCTCAAAGAATTCTAGTAGATTGGTGAGTCATGATTTCCCTTTACTAAAACCATGTTGACTCTTCCTCAACAAATTATGTTCATCTATATGTCTGACAATATTGTTCTTTATTATAGTTTCAACCAGTTTGCCCAGTACTGAAGTCAGGCCTTTGGTTTGATGCCTTTGTTAGTTTAGGAAAGATTGGAGTCACTTATTACATGCTGTTTTCTGGAACATTTTAACTCCTACATAGTCCCGTGCAAGTATTAAAATCCCTGGATGGTTCTTTGACTGCAGATCATGGTCCTTGGCATCTGTCTAATGCCTGTTTTGAAGAAGTCTCTGTACATGTTGGAAGTGCAGAAGGGGAGGTCAGCTGTATCCAGATTGGGGAAGAAAAGGAAACAAGACAGCATATGAAGACTTATTTGGTAGAAGTGAAGAGACAGTGGGACATGGAACTATGTGGGCATTGCTGCAGAGTTTCCAAGATGTGGGGTGGAGCTTCTCAAATCTGTGTTGAGTGAGCTGAGGAGTGAAGGGTATCTATGTAGCAAGGGCTGTGAAGGCATGATGAGAAGCCAGTTGCTTAGGGCACTCATCTGAGATATATGAGACTCAGGTTGAAGTTTCTGCTCTGCCTGATTCAGATCAGGGACTTGAATGTGTCTCTCCCACATCCCAATTTTGTAAGGTCTGTGTCTTCTGATGTGGAGCAGAAACAAAGATCTGAGCATCAACATCTTTCACAAAATGGAATTATTGTTGTCCAGCCAACCAACCTTTTCAGCTCCCTATGGCCAGATACAGGGTTTATTAGCCAGACATTGCCTGATGTGCAGATTATTAGCCTTGTCTGGATCTTATCACAGAGCAATTCCAGACAAATGATTTAACAAATCTAAGGCTATTTGAATACCAAAACAATTTTTCTAAACTAAGGATAAAATATCTATTGGGAGCCTCATACAACATGATATGTATATAATGTTGGGGAGTACACTTGTTTCTTGATTTCATTTGTACATAGATATATGTTGAGGCAGAGTGAAAGCAGATTACTCTACTTCAATGTTTTCAAACTTTTTTTTATAAAAAGTTACTTTAACTCTAAATTTCTTTTTTATGTTAAACTGCAAGTTACTTTTAAGACATTTTTCTCTGAAGTTACTGAAGTCTTTAAACTTCTCTCAGAACTAATGGATTTTTATCTTGTATTTACAGGTATGAGAAATGTGTTTTCTCTGTCTTTCAGTGAAATGTAGGTGTCAGTGAAGAGCTGGTTGTACTGACAGATACATTGTTTCACTTTTAGTTCTGGATTTCTCATTCTTTTCTTTCCAAGCGCCCAGTAACTTAATTTGTACAAAATATAAATAGTAAACCCAGTTGCACAAACTTAAAAACATGTATTTGCCATCTATTAATAGCATGCTTCCTTTCTGGTAACACAGGAAATCTCACACAAACAAGTGCACTGATAACTGCGATAAACAAGTTGATGTTGTGCTTATTTTACTGCTTTCAGACTTCGAGACTGCAAAATAAATCTCTGTTAAGGTGAAGGAAGAAGAAAATAGAAAAGTAGGAAATATACCATTCAGAGAAGGCACATTTTAGCTAATCAACAATCTTTAGATAAGAATAAAGATTCAAGCCAAAATATTTAAACCTCAACATGTAAACTTTAGGCATTAAATCCATATTTACAAACATTTAACGGGATGACTTTCTGGGGTGCAAAAAGTCACTTTTTTCACAAAATCCTAAGGCAACATCAATAAGAGATTGACCCAAGCCACAAAATTTGGATCCAGATCTCAAACACTCCAAAGATCAAGGATGTTCAGTTGCAGGATGTTGGTTTAATAGAGCTGCAAAATTTGGATCCAGATTTGAGTTTGGATTCTGATCTATTCAATTCTGATCCCCACACCTGCAAAGTTTGGGGGTGTTTGTATTTCAGGTTTTGGTTTACACCTACCTCTAACATTAATGAGTGAGAATTCCCTTCCCAGGGTCATAACTATATCTAACAACTACATGGAGCTTCTCTATAACCATTGCCTTCCCATGACATTCTTCAGTGTCTTCTTTGTCATCTACTTTTCCATGTGCCCGGTACAGGGTGAGAAGTTTTTTTTTCTCCTACTACTTTCTCGGGTTTCTGGCTAAGGGCTTGTCTATATGGGAAGTTAGTGTGCAGCAAGCTAGGATTTGAATTTATAACACACTAGCTACTACACAGTAATCCCCCAAGTGGACACTCTTATTGTGCACTAAGGCTAAGTCTACACTTGAATCTGGGGGCGACCGGGCCTGTTTGTATCTGGTGTGGCTAACCCATGCTGCCGTTGCCACTGCCCAGGCTACCGTGGCTATGCTACTATTTTTAGTGTGCAGCTTAATTAGAGCTAGCACAAGTGTGTCTACTCAAACTGGGAATCAAACCCCCAGCTCCAAGTGTAGACCTAGCTTAAAAGTGCCTGGGGCAGTTTTGCTTAGTACACCTGAAAGTGTATTAAGCTAAAGCACACAAAGGCACTTTTAGTGCACAGCAAGTAGCCGCATAGGGAGTTAATGCATTGTTTTGAAGTATTCAGAAATGTCCACAAAATTTTTTATTGAAAGTTTTCTGTTTTAAAGTTTTCCATCCCCCTCCCCCACCATTTCCCTCCTTTTTCATTTTACCACTGAAAAGGGGAATCTAAAGACAAAGGGTGGGTATGAAAAAAGAAAAAAAACAGCAACTGAAAAATGAAAATAGAAGGTTTGGAAAAACCTGGGCTTTTTTTTTTTTTTTTTTTAAATAAAAGGCTGTTTTTTCAATTAAAAAATTTCATTAAAAATTGTTCATCCAGCTCTATTTCTAACATTTCCATTGTAAGGACGTTTGGAGTAGTGATGAGCTAGCTCCTTTAATCTAAGTATAAAGCAACACAAATACTATCAGTCAAAAACTTGTCTTGAATATGCAAATACAGAGAGACTGGAAAAAAGCATACATTTTATATACACTGCTTATATACATTAGGTATGTTGTATAACAGTGCCTGCCTAGATTTTGCAGGGTGTTCTCCTACCCATAATATATAGTATTTTGCTAATTTTATGAACCCCAAATATAATTCAGTTGGAGAGGTTTACAAAACCTCTAACTCCAAGACAATTTTTTCATCTCTGCTTTAGAGGGCTTGGAAAGAAAAGTGTTGTTTCTGTCTTTTAGGTTGTATTGTGTGTTTAGTTAACTTTCCTTGTCATTTCTTCTCCTACTGATCAGCAAGCCTTTTTACATTTTTCTTTTGAGTTTTACAGGATCACCTGTTTTGGGGTTATCTGCAGAGCAACTTGAAGCTGCTTCTGCTCCCAATACGAAAGGCCAGGTAGAAGGAAAGAGAGAGAGGCTTTCTCTTCCTCTCTCTGCAGTTAAAAACAGCAGGACAAAGAGAGCTGCTTCCTGTAGCATGCCTTATAATGGTCAAGAATTGCATGGTTTTTTTTCTTATGTCTGGATTCTTGGGAATGAGAGGGGAGGCTTGGACCAAGGGCAAAAACTCATAACTGTCCCATCCAGGACTGTTGGAATGTACATTATGATGAGAGACTTGGGGCTTATCTGCTTGGGATGTTAGTGTGCAAGCTAGAGTGGAATTTACAGCACACTAGCTACTCCTTATCATTTAATTTTTTTGTTACCAGCTATCTCTCTAAGGAAACTGATCCACATAAATTGGGGAGGGGGACATCTGAACAATTGTCTGTCTAAAAATTCTTACTCACAAAGGCCTCTTCAGATTGTTCAGCTGTTATATTACTTCAATTAATTCTAAAGATACTACTGAATTAGATGTCCTGAGAACCATCTGGAAATGAGATCTAGGTACACAACACCTGAAATCTGGCACAATATACATTCTATTTTTAAAAACATTCCTGTTCATTTGTGTGTATGATTATTCCCATGGAAAAGAATATTCATGATATTATCAAAGAAAATGGCTCCTCTGAGCTTCTTTCATGGTAATGAAGATAATCCTAGCAAAGTACCATCTCTATTTTGATCTACTTCTGCTCCAGACCTGTCCCCTGTCCAGACTAAAATACCAGCCTGTCTCTCCAAAATCTCCTAGTGGATGTCTAGCCCTCAGCCCACGCTCAACATAGCAAAAACACAGCTCTTAATTTGTCCCCCTATCCACAACCCTTCCCCCCTATCTCCTGTCTTGATCACTGTGAACAACATTCTGCCAGTTACTCAGGCCCATAACCTGGGCATTGTCTTCAACTTGGACTATTTTGTAGGTCCTCTTGTCTAAATCTTGCCAATTTTTTCTGCATAGCATCTAAGATACAGCCTTTCCTCCCCATCCATACACCTAAAACACTTGTTCAGGCTCTCATTATCTTGTGTTTCAATTACTGCAATAGCCTTTTCTCTGGCCTTGACAAATGCACCCTTGGCCCACTCATTTCCCTTCAGAATGCTGTTGCCAAGATAATTTACTTGCCCATGACTCGGACCATTTCACCCCTCTCTTTGCATCCCTTCATTGGCTCCCTTTTCGCTATCGTATCAAACATAAGCTGCTTGGCTTCAGTTTCAAGGCCCTTTGTGACCTATCTCTACTCTACTGTACCTATCACCTTTCATTCATTGCTGAGATGTCATCTCCTGCCTCCCATATGCCACTAATGCCAACCTCCATCACCCACTTGTTCTATTTTCAGACAAGCACCTTCATGCGCCTCATGTTTGGGAGGAGCTCCCCATAAACATCCACAAAGCAGCTCATTATCTTCCTTCAAATCCCGGCTCAAAACTCTCGTTTGCTGTGCTGTCTACAAAAAAATTGACAAGGATTAGACCACAAGTGCACTAATACCATTGCCTATCACGCTGGCCAGTATTGTACTATGTCAGTCTGTCTGCATTCATCTGTTGTCTCTTGCCTTATACTTCAGATGGTAAGCTCTTTGGGGAAGGGACCATCTTTTTATCCTGTGTTTGTACAGTGCTGAGCACAATGCGGTCCTGGTTCATGACGAGGGCTCGTAGGCGCTATGAAAACACATATTATTATTAATACTCAAGTAGAAATCATCTTATATATCTATATGTCAGTTATGTCAGATACACCAAGCCTGCAGTAATGGAAATAGACAACTTATTGTGAAAGACTCTAAGATGTCCAATATTATGAAAGCTGATTTACTTGAATGATCTGAATAGCAGTAAAACTCATATACTCATATATACCTGACCCAGGACTTTCTGCTCCTTTTCTTTAAAATATGTGTGTGTACACAGACATTGTTATTTCTTTTACAGTAGCAGCTAGAGGCTTGAACTCAGATCAGGGACCCATTGTTCTAACACCAGTACATATATGTGATAAGAGACAGTCCCTTTGCCAAAGAACTGACAGTTTAAACAGAAAGAAACACAAATGGTAGGAGAAAGGAAGTATTATTCCCATATTAAAGATGGAGAAATGAGGCACAGGGAGATTAAATGACTTGCCTAAGGTCACATGGAAGTCCATGGTACATCCAGGAATTGAACTCAGACTTCCTGAGTCCCAATTCAATGTCTTGACCTCTGTGTATTATATATATACACACTATGATAGTTTAAATACCTTAGTGGTCTAAAAAAAACATGAATAGGAAATATTAAAAAAAAACAAAACAAAGCACATACCACCAATTTGAAAAGACAACAAACCTGTTCAACAATCTTGGGTCACTGAGCAATGACTAATCAAATATGATTTGTAATGTGTTCTAGATGGACAGTAATAATATTCAGCTCAGTCAGGGGTGCTGTTAGAAAAGTCTTAGGATGGACAAACTTCTCACCAAAAATTAAAGTTCTTTTCAAAGTTGTGAGTGTGTTGTTTTTTCCTCTCTCCCTTAGGCACTCCCTCCCCATGCCCTAGTTAGCTAGTCAGAAAGTGCAAAGAACAGAGATGTGGGAATAATGAATTACTCTATTCATTTATTATTCTTGATGAATAGTAAATTATTCTAACAACATTTACTATTCTATTCATTTATTACTTGAGAATAATTAGCAGGGAATAGCTGTTAAAAAGTTTCTTCAGAATTAGACTTTAATGGTTTTATTATGTTTACCTTCACCTGTGTGGAAATCTCCATAGCTCTCCTTGCTTAGATATTCCCATCTCCTCCCCCACTCAGATATGCATCCACCTCTCCCTGCCTGTCCATTGTCCCTGCCTTGATTAGACATGCCAAATCTCCTTACATTCAGACACACCTCCTTTCCTCTCAAAGACCCAACCACTCACCTTCACTTAGATCACGCCCACCACTGCATCTATTTCCTCCCAACCCTTCCAGTGCACCCTGTCTGGGCAAATGAATAGAGAGGGAAGATGAGCAGACAGCATTTGAATGAGGGAAAGAGCACATGTCTGAGTGAGAGGATAGAAGCATCAAGGAGAGAGTAAGTCTATATAAAGTGAGAGGAAAGGCTACATCTGAATGAGAGGAGGTGAACATAGGGAAAAATACATGTCTGAGTAAGGGAAGGTCTAGTGAAATAAGGGAGAGATGCATGTCTAGGCAGGTGGGTATATCCAAGTGAGATGCTGAAATCATTTTGCCTCCATGAAGGCAAATAAGTCCACCCACATGCAGGTGGTTTCATTGGAGCTGTGCCCACTTATGCCAGCATTTATTCTGGGCCATAATCATTGCCATAATTGATTTTTTGTTGCCTCTGGATCCCAGAATCTTTCTGCTGGGTCTGTTTCCCAGTATTTCATACCCACCAATTTGAAGAAAAAGGTGTGCACGTGAAAAATTCCAGAGTAAAAATTCCAGACAAATTCCGGCTTGTTATCAGGGCTGCAGGAGTAGTACTTGTAGCCTTTTTTGTCTTCCTTTTGAGTTGCTAGGCTTATGCCGGGGAGAAGGTTTCCAGCATGCTATTGCCCATCCAAGTCAAACACGGCCAATGTCCGTGACCCATGTGCTTTTCGTATGCAATATGCTTCACCTTTTTATATCAACTCCGTTATCTTGGTATCTGGAGAGAAGGTAATCTGAAGCAAAATCAGTGTTTTGCAGAAAGAGTAGGGTTTCAATGAATTATCTGAAATATTATACTATGACAAAGTATGCCACGTTACATATACCAAAACTGTCTTGTCACAGTATGGTAACCATCATGTAGCATCTGTGCTAGACCCCCTCAATGACTTTTGCTTTACTGTCACTAAGGCTCTTCACCAAGACTTTAAAAATGAAATTATTATTGATACATCTGTTTCAGATGGGGCTGACTCCCCCCAGGGGATGATGACCAGTCTGTTTCAATTTAATCCAGTCTTTGGATCCAATGTCCCATGCTTCCAAGCCAGCTGGGTCTGGGTAGCATCCAGTCATTGTTTCTAGCTCTGGGCCTTTAAGGTACACTCCATTGTGCAGACTCTTCATGTAGCACCTCCTGTTCATGTCCACCCCTTCTTTTGATTCCTTAGACTCAGTCCATGTGTCACTCCTGCCTTCTGCCCTTCCTGCAAGCCTGCTGCTGTCTGGCAGTGGTCGGCTGTTGAGAGTGAGGAAAAGAGCCGGAGCAAATCTTGCCCTTAAATAAGGTTTCTGTCCCCTCTGTCATGTGCCCAAATGATGAGCTTCAGAGGGTTAGCTGGAAATTCCCAGCCCCGCTGAGTTCATGCTGGAAAACTCCAATTTTCTTCACTGCCTGTAGCAAAACCATTGTTCTAGCAGGTAAAGCACTTTAATTGATTACTCTTGTGTTAGCTCTACAGGGAGTTAAGTATTACAAAAACCTGCCCTTGTTCTGTCCTTGATATCTCTAAGAAGTTATATTTATATTCTCAACTGTAAGTGATCTTCTTCAAAATGGTGATTACAAAGTCAATTGATGGTCACAATTTCACCTGTGACTTTATACCAATGTACAGATATTATCCCAATGCATCATAATATCTGTATACAATGGCATTATATAAATAAGTGAGGCTCAAGGCTAACGCCTCTGACTTTTGAGCAAGCCACACCCTATGTTAGGGATTCTTGGACACAGATGTACTAGACATATGTAGATGTATCACTAATATACCTTTTGAAGGATGGCAGGATCTGAGGAAATCATATGAGTTGATTCTGATCTGTTGCCAGATCCCTTTGTAAATCAAAAGCACCTTCACTGAAGACCAGGGAGTTACATCAGTTCGTAATCCATGTAAGAGGTCCATATTTTAGTATTAGCCAGGCTGATGCTAGCTTCTCACATTAGCAAATAATTGCAGGTAGGCGTATATGTATATGTTGATATCTGATTGCAGGATTGCACCCTCATTGTGCACTAGGGGCCAGATTTTCAAAGGTATTTAGGCACTTAAAGGTGCAGATTGTCACCTAGTGCAATTTCAAAAGCACCTAAGCAGGTTAGGCACCTAACTCCCATTGAAATATGGCATAGTTGACTCCATGCCATGCCCATGTGGTTTACTGGAATAGGGCTTTGATGGTGCTGAGGCTGCTCTAAATTACACCAAGGGCTAAACGGTTCTTAGGAGACCTGGGGATTGGAAAGTACAAAGGTGACTTACACCTTGCCCTCCACCCTGGGGTCCTGAGTTGACCACAATTTAACTGGACCTGCTACTCAGGGACCTCAGCTTAAGGCAGACAAATGAACATGCTGAAGAGAAACTCTCATTTGCAGAAGAACATAGGAAAGTGATCAAGAACACTGGATTCTCACTTCTGAGATTTGTTTGTAACTTAACTCAATGTAAGTGGCATTTTACCTTCCTTTCAAAGGAAACCAATGTTCCTTGTGTCTCAGTGAGTCTTTAAAACTGTGGTTTCTCCCAAATTTCTATTCACTCACTGGAATTGGGGCGAGTAATCAAACTAACCATAAAATAGAGCTCACCAGGACAACTAACAACTTCATTGTTCTGCAGAGAGATACAATACATACCAGGTTTGGAAGAGAATGCACTGCAAGAAATTAAGTGGAGGACACTATCTGCATTGGCAGATCTTGTCAGTTGGAGCACTCCTCTGCTTCTGTACTTAAATTGTAAAACGTACTTGTTTGCACTTATATCCTCTACATTTTAAGAGTCACTTTAGGTTGCATGGGGAAAAAATGTTAACTAGTCAAAGGTTGTAAATACTTCTTACCCTCACTAGACTCGTAAAAATAGTGAGAGATGTGTTAGTTTTGATTTGTGTGGCATGTAAAATGTTCTTGGGATAATAAGAGAAAGGAATCCTTTATGCAACCCTGCCACTGTCAGAAAGAGCCAGCTGGGGCAGGGTGAGTTTCTCTTTTGACATTGCCAGAAAAAGATTGAAAATAGATTGCACTTATCTAATATCACTAATGAAACCACTGTGATGTCAGTTCTGATCAGGCTGTAATCGGAGTTGCTGATGGTGTGATAACAGGCTTCCTTTTTACGTGTTTTCTACATGTTTGCAGTGGAAAAGACCATAAATGATTAATTGTGGGTGAGTGGAAATAGTCGAGAAGAGAATAACTCTGCCACAACAACAACAAATGAGAGAAGGAGAGGACTTCAGAGTGAGTGCAGAGGGGAGGGGGAGAGGGAGAGAATTCTGAGTATTATTGAATATGTGAAAGAAGACTCATTTATTTTATAAGAAGTAGATCACTCACATACACACATTCACAATTTTGTGGTCATTCAACTTTGCGTAAGTACTATTAATCAGCTCACCACAGCTTATCATCCCTATTTCTTTGGAAATGTAACTTGAAATTTAAGCCTAATGTTAAAAGGGAAAGTAATAGAAAGATGACTCAATCAAACAATAGGAACCACAACCTCTACTACACAGGTTTGTTTAAATGCCTTAGGCTTGCATTCTGCCACCTTTACTCACACTGAGCAGAATCTTACATAGTGAGAAATCCCACTGAAGTCAGTGGGGTTACTTGCAGATGGGAGTAACAGCAGCAATATCTTCCCCTTATATAGAAGTCTCTCACAGAGTCAGGATCCTATAAAAGATTCCTTCTCCAAATCTCTCTTATGTTCTCAGGTGCAATATAAATACTAATCCTACAGGGCCAGATTCTGATATCCTTACACTGAGTATCCAGGCTCTTTTATGTTCTGTCCCTAGAGAAAAACACTTAGGAGTAAGTGTCTGTAGATGAAAACTTGAGCCAAAATGATCTGAGTTTAGGAAGGCACCCCTCTAAAGTAGGACCAAAAGGAAACATTCTGGTGTCTCCTACAGCAGGTCCTCATTACTGACCCTATCTCCTTGTAAATTCTTTGTCCTCTTGCAGCCAGCACTTAGACAAATCATCAGAAGAAGTAGGTGGAGTTCTATTTCCATGTAGTGAGAGTTAGGGAATCAGTCAAGTCCTGCTGCTCCCCATGGCTGAGTTCCTGTCCAGCTCGGGGCTATGGCATACCCATACTTTCCTTTGCCCCCAGTAGCTCCTGCTTCTGACTGAGGTGCCTACTGGTCAGTGAACTGGGCCAATCAGTCATTTCAGGGGGGAAAGTGCTTTCATTCTACATTCCAGCCAAGCAGAGGTCCCATTGTTGCTGAATACTGGACAGGAGTTCTAACAGCTCAATATCTGAGTAGGGCTACTTATATACAGAGTATACATTCAGTCTGTATCATACTTGTCTTTTATATAGTTTATGAGTGTTATTGTCTGCCAAAATATAAACAGAAAATACTAGGCATTTCTCTATGTACAAACTAATACAATAGGACAGCTGAATCCTCTAAAAGAGGTTATTATTGAAATACTAACTAGTCCATTGTACAAATATCAGACATAGTTATGAAAACCCTATAGTGGTTTTCTTCTGGGATTCTTTTAAAAGATAAAAGTGTTTTTGATTGTTTAGTAATGAATTGCTATTGTAACAAAATTGGCAAGAGAAGGGGAAACAACCAATCAACCAAAAAAAAAAAAAAAGTTAAATCCCTTGCTCTACTTAACTAAAAGAGTGATATTAAAATCTAAGCCTCAACAACAAGTTAGAACTGGAACCACTTGACCAGTTGAATAGGGAGCTCAGACAGAGTTTATTTTTCTTCCTTCAAATAGATATGAATATTCCAAAGTGGTTAAGAATTGGGCAGAAGTAGACTCTGATTAGAGATTCAAGCTCAGGTGAAGAAAACAAAATTATGAAGTCTAAAATATGTGGTTTGATAAAGGGATCACCATTAATATTGTTGCAGTTTTATCATTTGCTTAATTTATGCTACAACAGTACACTTAATATTGGAAATGTATATTTATTATAGGGAACACCATAGCAATATTAATTTGTGCAAATATTAATGATGACCACTGCACTACTTTTCATCTTGTGTACTACAGTCAGGCTTGCAAACTAGTCCTTAGTGTGCAAACTAGCCAAACTATCTTGTTTGTCTTGACTAGAACAAAGTGCATTAATTATGAGTTTTTGTGTATTGTATTTTTATGTAGGAGCAGAGCCCCACAGTGTTTGGTATTGTACAAAGCTGAAAGCCACATTTCCCTGCTCCTGTCTAGGGAGCTTACATTCTAATGTCACCCAAAACCTGGAATCAGTGACATCATGAGATGTTGTAATGTCATTAAGGGAAGTGCACTACTGTGTTCCCTACAGTGTTGCAAACTCCTGCCATATGAGTAAGGTGATTGTAGCCCCTGCTGAAGCCAGTCTACTGGTGGTGGGAGGACCTCCAGTCCTCAGCCTGGGAGAGGGGGTGAGGAACCCCTACAGCAGCAGGAGGAGAAAGAAAAGGTGCACTGAGGGGCAAGAGGTAGATGTGTGGCTGGGAGCACGGATAAAGTTGATGTGTAACTTGCGGGGAGAGCAAAGCTGATATGGGGGCTGAGTGGGTGCATAACTAATTGCTGGGTTGGGCGGTGAATGGGTATTTGGGGGGGGGGAAATGACACACAAGTAATTTGAATTTTAAGGTTTGAAGATAAGCTAGAAGCTCCATGCCATCTGGCAGAACTTTGTAATTTGATTTTAATTGGGTCTTCCAGTGAGAACTCCTGTAACAGGAGCCATGATAACCTTACTCTGTAAATCTGGGAGAGACTGTAATAGATACACACACTGGATATGGGCAGGGAGAGCTAAAAATCAAAGAACAGGCCAAAAATCAAGAGATAATTTTAAAAGAAATACCATGTTTTTTGCGCTAATCTCATGATTTTTACAGTCTGATTCATGATGTTTGGTGTTGGCAAGACTGAGAATTTGATGATCAAGAACAGTTAGGTGATGATGTCAAAAGTAATTAGGATTTTTTTAAAAGTTTATAATGCCTAATAATATCATAGGAGAGAAAAACAGGCATAAATAACCCCAAAACATACAACAGCAGGCTTTAGTTATAAAAATTCAGGATTTCTTACTACCAGATCTTTGGCCCTTACCGATTTATGCATTTAGCTTTTCTTTCTATAAGTAACCAGAAGTGCTATCTCTTTATCTACCTCATCCCAGTTTGAGCTGAACTTTTTTTAAAGAAATCAAGCTTTTTCAATACGTTCTACTGGTGTAGTTAGCCCTTTAAATCTGAGGAAGACACTCAGCTGCAACTATAAGGTAGCCATTTTGTATTTGATTGCTGTAGGTTGCATCACCTTCCTTTTCAGCTAGTCAGACATGCTGGTTTCTGTTTCGGTTTTGTTTGGCTTTTCCTTTCTCTTCTTTCTAAGGAGATGGCATATATTCACAAGCACTATAATGTTGCTTCATCTTTGTGCTAATATCCCATGCTCCTAATTAGTATCGGGACAATTAAAGGGATTGGAGGGAAAGCATGCTCAGATCTCATGATTTTCAGAGGAAAAATTTGGTAAAGGTTTTTGTTTGAGATGGATTTCTTTTTCTGTGTGTTCTATAAATGGTCAAGGAGAAAGAAGTTAAATCTCTTTCCTTTTAGGTGCCCTGTTCTAATCATAATGGAGATTTGTTTTCAGAGTACATGCTTCATATTTTATTTATAGCAAGTCCTAATAACAGCAGAATGATGTCGCTTAGGGAGATCCCCTGGTTCTACCATTACAGCTGAACCAACTATGTTGTCTGTTGAAAATCAAGTTATTTATCTGGGTTTTATAGAGGCTCTCTCTGTATGTTAGGCATGTGAATGACAATGATTTGTATTTATAGAGGTAGTTCTTTTAAATAAGTGTTCGGCTTGTGATATTAAATTAATTTAAATGAAATAATAATCCAAAGGGAAAGCCTATTTTTGGATCTCCTGTCAGAAAGGAAAACAAAACGAAAAGCTTTTGACATAATTTGAAAAGTCAGCCCTAGCAGGGAAAGCTATCCCTTTTGATTTGTATTCTCACTCGATAGATTTCTGGTTATAAGTATCTTGAATTTGATAAAAGTGATCTGGTTTGATACTGAAGGGTTAAATGGACACTGTGAAGTTTAGTAGGCTCAAAATATGACCTACCCACCATACAGAAAATATCACTGCAAAGTCTATAGTGAGAGAACATGTGTGTGTGTATATATATAATGTATCTATAACTATACTGTATATTTTATTATTGGCAAGATGAAAACATATGTTGAAGTATTGGAATGTCACGGGATGGAAATTATATTTTTTTGACCAGCTCTACTCCTAATTAATTAAATTGACCCTCACAACATGCGCACGATGGAGGTAAATATTATTATCCTGTTTTTACTGACTGGGAAATTAGGCACATTGACATTAAGAGGCCGCCAAAGGTCACACAGAAAATCCTAGCAGAGTTGCAAATATAATGCAGGGGTGAAACCCAGGCCTCATTGAAGTCAATGGCAAAGCTTACAATGATTTCAGCGGGGTCAGTGTTTCACCCCAGGTATCTTGTCTCCCAGGTCTGTGTTTTAGCTCAGAGACCTACAGAGAAAAGGAATGTGGAAGAAAAAACAGATTTCATTTTCAAGCTTTGGAGGATATTATCAACGACAGCGAGTAAAAATGATTACAAAAAATGAAGAAAAATACTTTGTGTCATTTTAAAACAATTCTGTTAAGTGGCTTTTTACACATCTCACACATTGTGGATATCCAAGGTGGGTTTTTAGACGGTAATAAGAGAATTATTTTTCAGGATCTGAAAAGCATAAAGAGCAAGAATGAAAAGACAAGGGGCTGATTCTGATCTCCCACTACTTTTTATAGAATCATTAAATCACAGGCCTGGAAGGGACCTCGAGAGGTCATCTAGTCCAGTCCCCTGTACTCATGGCAGGACTAAATATTATCTAGACCATCCCTGACAAGTGCTTGTCTAACCTGCTCTTAAAAATCTCCAATGATGGAGATTCCACAACCTCCCTAGGCAATTTATTCCAGTGCCTAACCATCCTGACAGGTAGTTTTTCCTAATGTCCAACTTAAACCCCCCTTGCTGCAATTTAAGCCCATTGCTTCTTGTCTTTTCCTCAGAGGTTAAGAAGAACAATTTTTCTCCCTCCTCCAGGTTCATTTCCATATTGATGTTTACTCCAAGTCTTCAGTTTAGTTACTCTGGCTTGATACTGATGCAAATTACACCAAAATCAAGCCTGAGGAGTTTGCAGAATAAAAGTTGATTAAATAAAATTGATTAAAATCACCTCAGTAAGGACAGGTTAAAAACTGGACATAAACCCTATAATACAATTAAAGTTATATAAATAGTTTTTAAGCATAAGGACCCTTTCTCCCTGCTCTGGATTTTGCAAAGTTCATTGAAAATTGATTGTATTGACACCACTCTTTTAGCATTCCTGTAAGCCAAAAAACCCTCAAAGACAATAATTCCTTTCCCATTTGCTTTAAGTTTTATTCCAGCAGAATTTCTGGTGATTCAACCTCTCTTACCATGCATGCCATTAAAATCTCAGCACTCACCCTGTTACATACCTAGAATAACCACCTTCCTGTACATAAGAGATATGGCATTAGTGTAATATCAGCTGAGTGGCAAATGTTATACTCACTGCAATCTCAATGGGCAATGTTATGTCATGACTATTAAGTGCCATTAACTTCTATCAAGCCATGCCAAGTTACGCCTGCTGAGGATCTGGTGCTAAGTGTTAAAGGTGCTTACTTAGATATATGATTTTCTAATATCTGGAACAAAATATCCACACCAAAATAGTGCATCATAAGACATGTACGATGAGTTGACACATGAGATTTCTAGATAATTAGAGTGCTACAGTTATCACTTCCATGCTGAAGACTCCCAAATATCTTTCTCTCTTCAATCTCTTGCTCTCTGTCTGGTATCTCAGATATCTCCATTTTGGATGATGTACTACCATCACAAATTCAATCTGTCCAAAAATTAGTGTAATTTTTTTTCTAATCCTGCTTTACCAGCATCCATCTGAATCACAGTTGAGAACTCCACTATTCTTCCTCTGTCCTAAGCTTGTAACCTCTGTCATTTTTGATGGGGTTCTTATTTCCCAATATCCACTTTAAGTCTTGGGGTATCTATCACTTTTGGTTCTACTCTATTTGTTGGAACTGCTTAAAATTTTTTTTATTATAACATTATTTCAGTGAAAACTGACTTTCTGACATACAATTTTCATTTTTCAACAAAAAATGTTCAGTTTTTGACAACTGAAAAAAATATTAAAATTGTATTTCTCCTTCTTTAGCTGTGGAAGGGCAAAGAAGAAGGGAGAGAAAAGGGAAAAACAAAAAATAAAATGAAAAGGATTTGTTTCATTTTATCTCATTGAAAAAGTCTGTGAAAATTTTTGAATGAAATGAAATTTTGAATACAACAGTCATTAAGAGGTTGACACACACTTATTACTGGCTCACATTTTCGCCAGAGTACAGTATTTATGCATCACCTATATATGCTTGTAGTTGTACTGATATTTTATCAGAAGTTTATTTACATCTATAAGATTACTGTCTGTGTCTCTTCATGCCCTGTAGATCATTTGACCCTCTCTGTGCCCTGGATGTCCCTCACCAATCAATCTATGGTGCCATTTTTAAAAGGACTAGTCGTTGAAGTTCTGTACACAGAGTTACCTTCCGGCATACAAGCTGAGCACACCTGGTTCTTCTTCCTACAAGGTGAAAATCCAGCTTCCTTTGAATTGCGTTAGATAGCTGTCAGGTACACAGTTTCGCTTAAACCATTAGTGAAGCACTAAGTAAGACTATGAGGATCTGCCCCTGGATATGTTAAATTGTGTGTAGCTGAGACAGCTTCTTTTTTATTTACGTAGCTTAGGTGATACATGTTCATTGTTTGGTCCGACAATGGGAGTTATATATGACTGAGGGACTCGCGTGGCTCTAAATGAAGATAATACTGCATGCCTTTATCATAAGTTTAAAACAAATAATTAAGGTCTATTATATTTTTAAAACGGTGTTTTGTATTGATCACTGCATAGAAATTATATTATCCATCTCTGTATAGTACTTTGAAAATGTTTGGACAAAAGGTGCAATGGGTGCTGTTTATTATATTAATTTTATTTATTATTTACAACTCACCTGCCTGCCTCAAAATGGAGGCTTTATTGTCCAAATCTTCCTTTGTGAAGCATTGCCTATGGAATCTCTCTTCACAAAACAATCTAAGCCGAGTGTGGCTTACTATTTCCATAACATCTGTCTTTTCTACTATGGAACAGATTAACAATTATGCTTTAAAAAAAAAAAAAGAAACAAAAATGTGCAGTTTAGACTGTAATAGCTTGCTGTGCTACATGTATGTCAGAGGAAAAGGTCTCTCCCACAGTGCAGCTGGTAGGGTTCACACTTTCCCATCTCATTGTACAAGAGAATACTATATTATTTCTATTACGAAATGATTGTCTGGAAAAAAAGACAGCGGATCAGCCCCCACCCCCCCCGCTTTCCACACATGCAAAGCTTTTTTTTCAATTGTGTTAAGCAGTATAGCAGAAGGAGTTTTTAAATTAGTGTTTTGTTTTGGCAATGGTTGCTGATGTGTACATGTAATACAGTTTTAATCAAATCCCAAATGCTGAAGACCTTTCAGCAGTATCTTAGGCAGCGCTGTGCAATGCTTACTCCACTTGAAGTGGCCACTAGGGAGGCACAATTAGCTGTTCCCATGGAGAAGTTTGTTATAGTAATAAATAATAAGTACTGTAGGTAGAGATGGAATCAATTAAAGATATTTTTGACCATCTAATGGTTTATGGGAATGCTGAATAATTGACAACAAGAAGTTTTTGACTGTGTTCAGAAGTATATTTTATTGTAACTAAACTGCGACCATAGAACTGGGGAGCCCTCTGTGTTTACAGAGTTATAAAGGTCAGCTTGTACTGTTTTCTTAAAGCCTCACTGGTCATAATATTACTGCTAAGAACATATTGAAGATGAAAGCAGCCCTTCTATTAGCCTGTTTTAAAGGGGTTTAAAATATGGCGATGAATACATATTTGCTTCAGACTGACAAAACTCAAGAGCAATTTTGTTAACATTTTCCAAACAGTTTGTGTGCTATCAATAATCTTAGCAATGTAAAGAACAATAGACGTTTACTAGTGCATAGGGCTTTTTGTGTGTGTTTGCTTATGTAACTCAGAAACCATTTTGATATTTATATCTGTTCTGGCAAACATATCTATAACACTGTTAAATCACTTTTATTTTTTGGAGGGGATAAATATTGACATAGGCTCAGACCAAAACCCCAGATCCAACAATCTCATAGGAAGAACTGGTTGAATAGTATTTCCCTAAAGTGACATTCAGCAAATTTAAGGCCAGATTCACCAGTCCTTTAAGTGTCGCTCCAGTGGCACAAAGCAGAATTAAAGCTGTTAGCCTGCTACCTGAGACTTCTCCCAGCATAAGGGAATTTCTGGGTGGCATAGATACTGCACAGTGGCCCCTATGCCACTCCCCTCCTCTTCTTCAGAGTGGAGGCTGTGGCTGGAGAAAAAAGGTTATGAATGCTGAAGTTCAAAATCCCAAACCAGATCTAACTCCAGATCTGAATTTTGCTGCTGCCTAACCCCTTTGAATTGTGTAGAGCTCAAAATCTGAATTCATATTTTGCAGTTTGGCTTCATCTGTACTAACAACAGACAAAATATTATGGTTTAGCAATAGCTGTCATGTATTCACATTAAAATTCAGGGGAAAAAAATCAGTTTTACATGATAGACCATAATGGCTCTTTCAGAAATGATTGAATGAATAATATGTGACTTCTGTGTTATCTGGGGTACCACATATCTGATGCCTGATGAATTGACACATCTACTAGCTAAAAACATTTTAAATTATAATAAATATTTTATTAGAGAGGTTTTGCACAGTGTAATAGTGCTAAGAAAGGTTCAGTGGAATACAGTTAGAAGTAACAAAGGGAAATATTTTTAAATTTAGAAGTTGTATTTCTCTGATATGAAATAAATACCATAAATGTGAGCTATACCCTCAGACAGATAATATGGCCTTGAGTTTGATTTTTCTATATTCATACACCTCATTATTAATGAATTTGAGAAGCTTTAAAACTGGCCTGTCTTATTCTGTCAAAGATGCGCACACATTCTATATCAAATATATGTATTTGATTGTGAATATGCATTCAACATGGAATATGTGTGTTCAACCTGCTAATGATTTGGGTGACCACTTTTGAAGCTCCAGAACTGAATACTAACATCTGATACTTTGTGAATAATCCATAAACTGTTCTTTTTACTTATTTGTGATATTTACCAGAAACAGGGCTGGTGCTCAAAAACTGAAATTTGCTGAATTTTGTATTCAGTAAATACCATGTGACCGATTGTACTTCTTAAAGAAGGATGATTCTATGCCTTGTCATTGCCATTTGTTTCATTATTAAAAAGAGAATGCTGTAAGGATATGAAATGTAAAAAAGCCCAAGGACATACACCTGTGGCAGCTGTCTTTAGTTTGTCTGCATGTCATCTACTTTAGCTGGCTGTCATCTAAATCATCTTTGGATATGGTCCATCACATTATTCAACTTCAGAGGCTATACCAAAGATTTTTCCTTTTTGATTATCCTGTCATGGGTTATAAGACAGCAGAGGCTGGGATAGCCCTTATTTATGCTCCATTGTTGATGTTATGGTTCCTCAATGAGACATTTATCCAGGTCAGAGAGAAAGACAGTGAATCCATCTCTTCCATTTTCAGAAGTTTTTAGATATTCTGGAGAAGCTGTCAACTCCTACAATGAGGTTCTGTACAAAATAATGTTCTGTTGGTCACTGTAGAAATTTACTACATGAATCTCTGATGCGTTTGGGTGCATGGTTACAACTGACACCCAAAGCTAAGTCATTGCTGGGCTTTACTGCTATTCAGCATTCGCTGAAACAGCTAAACCTCGATCCTTAAAACTTGGCATGCAAATAGTCTTCATTAAGTAGACCTCACCCTGACTAGATTTGAAATAAATTAGCTGGCTATTAATAAAAAATAGCTGGACAATTAATACTGTGGGTATTGTGTCCATGTACTGCATTTTTTGTGGTTAAATCTGAATGTTTGCTCTCACAGTGAAGTGCACTGTGCCTGAATGCATTCTATCAAAAGTGTGCACTACAGGCCTGATTCACTACTGCATTACTACAGCTTTATGCTGCTGTAATTCCATTATTAAACACAAAACTACTTTAAAAGAACATTATTAAGGTTGTAAAGTCAAGAACTCAAAAGTTAAGACATGCCAGAATTAAGATTGCCTGTGCAACCTTAATTTGCCCCCGCTACCCCCGGGCATATGCATTATGATGCGGTCTTTAATTACATGATCACATACTATTTGTTCCAGAGAACCTCTCCCTCATTCAGTGCCCAGGATGAGGCTGGCTTAGGGGATGAATAAGGGCTGTGCAGTGAAGGAGGCTGTTGTCTGTAGGACTCTTGCTTCCTTTCTTGTAGAAGTTGGAATGCTTGTAGTGAATGACGCAGGGTATTGCAGGAAGAGAAAGGACAGTGTCATGGTTAAGGCAGTTGAATGCTCCTCTGTGGAACTGGATTCTATCCCTGTCTCTGCCACTGAGTGCCTGTGCGGTACTAGGCAAGTCACTTAAGCCAAACTTTTCACATGTGGTACTAATTTTGTTGCTTATTTTCTGGGTGCTTGACTTGAGATCCTGATGTCTGATTTGCAGAAGTGTTGAGCAGTCACAGCTGCAGTGAATCATCACTCTGGCATGCTGCAATGCCTCAGCAGCACTGACTTACCCTTCCTACAGAGCCTGCAGTGACTCAGCCTTCAGGCATGTGGGAGCAACCTATCCCTTAGCAGAGCCTGGGTCAGATGACTCCCAGGCTCAGGTATTTCCCCAATGACAGCAGAACTGCAAATCAATGTGTGTAACAGCACTACCTGCCCAAGAACCCTCCTGCTGCCGCACAGTGTATCAGATGCTCAACCCTCCCAGCCTGCTCTTGATCCAGTTCTTGTTCTTGCCTCAGCCCTGTCAAAGTCCCGTTCCAATCTTTTCCTTGTCTTACACGCCTTGCTGCAGCCCTGTGACTAACACTCCTTACCTCCCTGGATTCTTGGACACTGGCCACCTGGCTTCAACTTTTTGGCCTGTATCTGGACTCTGGCTATAGTACTGGTTTGGTTTGTCCATGCACGCTGACTGCCTGGCTTCAACTTTTGGCCTGCACCTGGACTCTGGCTATAGTACTGATTTTGGCTTTTCTATGAACTCTGATCTCAGTTCTGACCTCAATCCAGACGTTGATTCTAGTGTTACCCTCACTCCAGTTCCAACCTTACATCTGGCGTTGATCTCTGCTCTAACTATTAAGCCTGACTACCAGGCGGCAGTGCCTGAGAGCTGTGCTTGAACATATAAAATACTGTAAGTTATTATGTACTCCACAAAATCTGGTCCTAGTTGCCTCAAATTAAGCAGCCTAAATTAGTGGACACTTTTGACCTTAATTTCCCTTTGCCTCAGATCCTCATCTGTAAAATGGGGATAATACCACCATCACACCGCATAAGGGGTGCTGTGAAAATTAATGTGAAGCACTCATACACTATAGCAATGAGCACCATGGAAAAATCCATGAAGAAATTATTAATTCTGTCTTCAAAGCAGGATTTGAACAGTGTGGTATGTAAGGCATGAAGCTTAGTTCTTAATTAACCCTTAATTCTGGCATTTCTTAACATCTGAGAGCTTGACTTTGCAACCTTGATGATGTCCCTTTAAGGTCATTTTTTGTTTGTAATTTCCTAGGTTTTTAAAAAATCAAACTGTAAAAAAAGTTCTATCATATGGCATCATGTTAATATCCACATGGTTCATCAGGTTAGACCATTTAGATCACCACACAGGCATCTGCTACTTGAGCTAAATAGAGTAACTGAAAACAATAGTAGATTGCCATCCTCTATGTGGACCACAGTATTAAAGGATGGGACAAATACTTTGCCAGGGGGTTTCATAGATATTTGCTGACAGCAGAGGAATGGTGAAGCTCTATGATGTTGGGTACCATTCTAGGCTCTTAGGGAGAGTGCCCTGTAGGTGGGCACAGACTCTTCAAACTTGCCCCTGTCCCAGTCCTGTCTCCTCTGCTCCCCTAGCTCTTTGTCCCACTCCCTATTTCCACACCTCAGGCTTCTTAGCTCATTCCCAGTTTCCTTACTCCCAGCCTCAGTGCCTACCCCCATTTCTCTCCCTGTTTGACAGTCTGTCTCCTTGCCCAGCTAGTCTTAGTTTCCCTAAATCCCCAACTCTCAGCCAGTCCTAGTCTCCCCCTCCAGACTCCCTGTCCCAGTACAGTCATCCCACCACCGCTCTCAATCAACTCTCCTTGACCACCTAGTCCCAGTTTCTGCTTCTTCCAGCTCCTCATCCGATCTGTCTCTCTTTCTCCACTCATTCCCATGTTCCCTGTCCCCACTGGCTCCCAGTGCCAGTTTCTCGCCCTAGTCTCCTCATCTCTCACAGGAGAAGCTCCCTGCTCTCAGTTCTAGTGCTTGGACCCAGCATGACTTGGAGCAGTTGGAAACTGCAATTGTAGGAAAAGTCCTGCTCAGCTCTACCCTGGAGCATGCTCAGTGTGGATGCGGTCTTTGGGGGAATTAAGCTGTGAAACACTACAAAACTGTACTGTGCACGTTGAGATTTTTCAGCGGTTTATAATTTGGCCATATTTGAGCAGATTTTCACAGAGATCGCAAAAGGCACATCCCGGACATAAAGATCACAGCCTACCAAATTCAAAAACCTGCTCCAAAGCATGGGGATGCTAGAGCTCAATGGAAAGGTCACCTGAATCTTTTAACATGAGCAAAACAATGTATTTCCCTCCCTAGATTCAATCTCAGAAATGGCTGAACTATTTTGGATGAAATTGTCCACAAAAATAAATAAAAAGAATCAGCCCAAATGGTTAAAGTTTGACAATGTTTATATGCAACTGAAAATGGTGTCTTATAATGGGAAGTACTGAACAACCCTAAAAATAAGTGGTGCTACCAGCCCATAAAAACTGGAGTAATGCCACGGTGAATCAAGCACTAAGCAATGTATGTTAAAAGAGCCTTAGGTGCTAATTCCACTTTCAGGACCTTTTAAGAATAATCTACTATAATGTGCTTTCCCATGGAATAAAAGGTCCAGAAAACTCCAGGTTATTTACATTGCTGAGTGTCCTTTGAGTGCTTCCTTTAGGGAAGAAGGAGACTGGGTGTGGGTTTCTAAGCATGCAGAATCAGGGGATCCACAGGGAACTCAGCTCTTAACCTTATAGATCCTAAAGCTTCTGAATTGAGGGCCCAGTTTTCTCCTATGTCTACTTCTCCTACACCTATCTGGCAGCATGATTCCTATCATGGCTGTGCTTCTGTTGACTGCATCCCACTGTCCCAACTCATGGCTGTGCAGTACAATCTATGAGGATACTCTGTGAGAATTAGATATGCTTTGGAGCAACATTAACTCCCATGTGACCATTTGTAAGCTATCCATCCCAGCTGGAGGAAACATACTGGGTAATGTGTGATGCTCTCTGGCTCCATCCCCTCCCCATCTCCCCAAACAGGCCTCCTCCAGACCAGAGCTCTGAAGTGTGCCAGATTTAGCAGGACATTACCCTTTTCAGCTGCCTCAAGCTCCCTGTTTCTCTGCACTGCAACATAAATTAATGTTCCATGGAAAAAAGAGAGAGCTTGCACTGCAAAATATGCTCTAGCCTAGGGGAAGGTGAGCTGAATGTCTTGACACTAGAGTTCTGGTCTCAGTTCTAGTGAATGTTATTCGTATTATTGCCTTTTGTTCAAGAGGTGATTAATCTCAGGGCTTTGGTTTTCTGTTATGGGAGGGAAATTGGTGTCATGGAATCAAGTCTGGTGCAACTTATTTCCTTTATGTGCATGAGTCCTGCTTTTCTTAAACTAAGATAGATCCATCTGTACACAGACAACTCTAAGGCCCAGTTCAGTCACCCTGAGCAACTGTCCTCATTATTGTCCCTCTAGGCCTCCATCCATCTTTCTACCTGCCACAGAACCCTCTCTTCCTAGCTCAGCTATCACTTTCCGATCAGAAGAGCACAAACAGTATGTTCATCACACTGCCTTCAGCTGAGTTATTATTGCTCAGCAGATTCATCCCAACGTTTCTTTTCACTTCAAAGTCATTATTTAGCAAGGCCTCATACTTACCTTAGAAAGCAGTCAAATATAATTCCCCACACTTTTACAAATCAATTAATTGAGCATTTGTATGAGGCAGCTGATGGCTGAGCTGGGAATAGAACCCAACCCTCTGATATAGCAGGCCCAAGTCTCAGCCACACTGCTCTTCAGAATGCATGGGCCCAATAGCTCTTCAGTTAGCTGATTTCCAATGACTAGACTACATTCCCAGAACCAGGGAGAGACTCCAGAGCTCCTGCTCTCCAATTTTATACTGTTGCCTAGCAAATAACTGTGTAATCCATTGGTAAAATATATATTGTGTTCCTGTTTAATAGCTGATCCACAGAGAGGCTATTCTACTTCTTTAGCTTAAGTGGTAAAAGTCTGTGCCGAGGATCTGAAGCTTCAAGGTTAATACCTTGCTGAGGACTCATGCTGGGGGGTGGGGTGGGGATTGGACATGATGTAAGTTTTGTTTTTATATATCTTATAGATTAAAAAAAATGGTTTATTTAATTCATATAGTGAAAAAAAAACATTATTTAAAACTTTATCTTCAGTCAGTTTTCAATGAACATTCAAATGATTTGAGTTTATAGTCAGGAATGATTTTGAAAAGTAACCTATCTTAAGACAATATTAAAGAATAATCAGGGAAAGCAATTTTGAACCATACCTCTACCCCCATATAACGCGACTCGATATAACACGAATTCGGATATAATGCGGTAAAGCAGCGCTCCAGGGGCGGGGGGGGGAGCGCACGCCAGTGGATCAAAGCACGTTTGCTATAACATGGTTTCACCTATAACGCGGTAAGATTTTTTTGCTCCCGAGGACAGCATTATATCAAGGTAGAGGTGTACTGTTTTAGGTTTGGGGTGAGAAAACCCCACCAACTTAAAAGTTACATCTATTCATTTGGGAAACAGAAACAAAACCATGTGACTGATGTGTCCAATAAAACAAACAAACAAAAACAAAAACAGGAGAGACTGAGTTTTTGATACTAACACTGAATGGCTCATAAGCAATCTACAGGTCAAGAACTGTGCTTGGACTTATTTGGAAATTAATTTTGACTAACTAAGACGTTTCAGAAAATTATAAGCTGCTTTTGGACAGTTCATTCACAGAAAAAGAAGCTAAATTTGTCAAATTATTCACTAGGAACTATTCTCCCAGTTCAGCTTTAAACAGCAGCAAAGAAAATACAAAGGTAGCTGCCAAACTATGTTTAAAAAAAATGCCACCGAGTGAGTCAATGATATAGAAAAAAAATAGCAACTGTAATTCAAGTGGCATGTCAGAATAAAAACAAAATAAACCTTGGAGCGGAATGAGACTGGGCTAACCCGTCTAATGCATTAGAGACAAAGAAACAACTAGTGAAGCAAAAGGTAGATTTTACCTGTATTTATATTTCATCTTCCAAAAAGTATACTGTGTCTCCATCTGCTGGTCAGCGGTATAACCTGGTGATCTGCTAGTGAGCAGGGGGGGAACATAAGCCAAACCAAAGGTTGCTTTAACATCTATGGACGTAGCATCTGGAAAATCTGCTTCCCTGTACAAAAAGGACATTGAAAATACAGCATCCAAAGGGACCCAACCAAGAGTTTACAACAGAAAAATAGCCTTTTATCCTGCACTTTTAAAGTCTGATTCATCAGCATCACACTTTTGGTTTTTAACAATGAATCACTTTTATCCCATTTGAAAAAGAAAACTAAGGGCACTGCAGCATTAAAACTCACAGGGAGCTGCAACTAGCCTTAGATTTCACTAAAGCCATTAAGAAGTGAGAAGCTTGTTTGATCTAAAAATACACTTCGTAATCAACAATACTGAAAGAATAAAGATTAACCTTCACAAGTTGCCATGTAATATGTGATCATTTCATTAGAATAGATGATTTGCACAGATTAATGGGGGGAGGGGTAGCTCAGTGATTTGAGCATTGGCCTGCTAAACCCAAGGTTGTTAGTTCAATCCTTAAGGGGGCCAGTTAGAGATCTAGAGCAAAAATCTGTCCAGGGATTGGTCCTGCTTGGAGCAAGGGGTTGGACTAGATGACCTCCTGTGGTCCCTTCCAACCCTGATATTCTATGATTAAGTTGGGCTGGTAATGGTTTTACCTGTGACCCTTATTTTGTGCTGAAAAATCTTCTACTATTTTTACATAAAGCGAACTTCATTAGTGTATTTTTCAGGTACATGCTAAAAGTTCATTTAGAAGTAATTGATTTAATTTATCAAAATTCAAACATTGAAGAAAGATGTAAAAAGACTTTAAAAATCATCATATAAATATAATTATGCTGCCAATGTAATAAGGCTTGAAATATTGTTTAGATTTAGTATGAAAGCAGAGCGGTTGTGCAGTTTGGCTTTGGAATTAATTTTTTGTTATTTCAATCTCTGCTATGAAAATAGCTATTTCATAAAAATGTCACACTCAGAGCCTTGCCATTGTAGGCATCTCTGCTTTCTCCAACACACTTCACCAAACCCTCATCCTTGATAGCCTGTCCTTCTTTAGCTATTGTGGTATGGTTTTCTTCTCCTTACGTTTGATTGCTCCCTCATTGTCCCTTGCCCCTTCCACATCTCCTCCTACATCCTGTCATTGGAAGCCCATATCTTCTAGCATGTCTATGCTGATGACTCACATTTGTTTCACTGTCCTGATCTGTCTGTCCCACATTCCATCCTGCCTCCCTGATATCTCTTCATGGCTGTCTATTGCCCTCATTCCCTTTCTCTTTATGCTTTAATGCCCCATCCTCTGATGGTGCTGCTACTACCTTTCTGTCAGAGATTAGATAGAACTTTCACAAGTATCCATCACTCCTATTCCCTAACAGCAACAAGCAACAGCTTACAAATATTGTCTCATTGTTTCCTTGTGCTCCTTAGCACATCTGGATCTATCTGTCATTTCATATCTTATACTTAGATTATGAACTCTTTGGGGCAGGGATCGTCTTTGTTCCCTGTTTTCACAGAACCTAGTACAATGGGGTCCTAGTTCAGGATTGAGACTCCGAGGCCTTACAGTAATGTAAATAGACAATGAGGGGCTCTGTCATGAGATGCAAGATACTCACTCCTCCCGCAATGGCACATGCTGCTTTTATACCGCATCCAGCTGCTGCTGACACAGAGCAAGAGACTAAGCAGTCTAAATTTTTAAAGACACTTTCCTCCCTGTGTGAGCTTGGTACCACTGGAGCAGGGCAGTCCAAAGATTGTACGGCCATGCATGACACTCCTCATGTGTCACTGTCAGAAAAGGGCTTGTAAAGAATTACTGAGACATGTTCATGGTTAAAAGAAACTTTTCAGAGGTAGAAAGAGTATTAAATTTAATATACTCTTTCTACATCTGAAAAGATATTTTATGAATATGTTTCAGTGGCTCTTTTCTGACTGTTAACTTTAAAGACTTACAGCCCAATCCTACTCCTGTTATAGTGAATAGTAAGACTTCTGTTGAGTTTATTGGGAATTGGATCAGGGCCCTAGATCAAAATACTCATCTCCAATGGTTACTGCAGGTTTCCATTGTATAATATGGATTTGTGCCAATTATATCAATAGCATCCTATGAGCCAGATCCTCAGTTAGTATAAAGGCGTGTATCTCCACACTGCACCGACACCATTTGCACAACTGTGCACCTGGCCCTAAAAGGATATTGCGTGCAGAATATGTACTACAGATCTCCACTATGGATAAGAAATCTGCAGTTCAGATTGGAAAGGAGAATTCTACCTTTAAAATTTATGTCTCTGAGTACTAGTACCCATGTCTCGGATTAAATGGTAATGCTGTGGCTTGAGGTATCATAGCTGAATGTTTTATCTGCTTCCCTCCCTATCTCTTCTTGGAACATGAAGTTTATTTACAGATATTTTTAACAAGTTATATCTAGATGATGTTGAAAATCTGATTTTTATAAAATGTACTCACTGCAATAAAATTATTATAGCAGGAATATACTAAAAATCAAAAGCACTGAATAACTTTGAATGTAAACCTTTGCATGAATTTTTTTTCTAAAAAGACTTTACAGCTGCTTTGCTTTCACAGTGCTGAGACTATGGTATATTGTGGATGCATCAAAATCATAATGACATTGATGACGCTGATTTAAATCTACAGTTTTCCCTGCATTTTAACTCTGGCACAAGGGTGTGAATTTGGAAAAAATGGATTTTTTGCTTATTAAAAAAGTAGGCTACCTAAAGTAAAATTAAAATTATCCTGACCAAACTGTAGTTTATAACTTTGTTTTTTTTTATATTACATCTGTAATTGCGGTGCTTTATATACTTTTTAGCATTGCAATGAAAATGCAGTCAGAATGGACTTCTCCAGGCTGTTAAACTGCCTCTTATTAACATTGAAACTATATTTGCAACACATTATCTTAGGCTATTTTTTTTGTATAAGGGAATTGCCATCAAAGCATAGTTAATCGGAACTGAATTAGATTATAATTGGAATCCTTATGAATGGGGATTTAAAATTATTCTGTATTGTTGTAGAGTAACAATACATTATTGGGATATTAAAAATATTTGGCAGTAGTATCATAAGGGTACATTTCATATTATCGCTTGGTGTAAAGCTAAGTCTTCATTTGTTTTCTGCGTATCACTAGAATAGTTTCACTTAGTAAACAGATTGTGGAAATTTTGAGGCATTTTTCAACTTTAAAAAAAATTACAGTTTAAGATATAGCTCAATAAAGGTCTGTTCCAAAGCCCATTGAAATCAATGGAAAAGCTCTCTGCCTTTGGATCAGGCCCATAGTGCACTTGTTTCAAAGTAACAGCTGTGCAGGCCTTTGTTTACAAGAGAATCAGAAGTCTTAAATGTGGCTGTTAGAATGCAGTGAAGTGCAAAAAACAAGAAAGACGGAGGCAAAATAATACATGACATTTTTAAAAATTAAAATGAATTCTGTTTTTCTCAATTTTGTAATGCATCATAAGCCTTCAGTGTTGCATTGTTCTACTCTAAACATTTTGATTTAAAGCATCTGAAGGGGTCAGACTTTTTCTATGAAATTTGACAATGGCCTATGAATATCGTGCTGCAAGTGAAATGGGGTGACATCTTTACATCTCTTTGATATACAAATTAATAAGGATGGCAGCTTCCATTCATTTTCTAACACATACATTTGAGATTGTTTCCCTCTACTCTCTTCTCACTATAACACCAACAGAAAGTACTGGTGGAGCAGAATACTGTTTCTCTGTAAGTAAAGTGCCAGCATTTTTTTCATATCACAGTGTGCTGGATAACCTTTAGATATAGTTAACACAGCAAACATTGACATAATGCAGTCAACTCAGTGCATAGTGAATAAAAATAAATATGAGAAGTCCACATTGTATGATTAAAAATTTATATTCATTTAAATGTCTAACTAGGTATGCAGGTTGACAGGCTCCAACTGTCCTCTGTAATCTTATGGATATAAAAAATTGAAAGACACATTATAACTATAGTAGGGTCGACTTTCTCTTGATGAGGGTGCACTTATACTATTTCCTGAATTAGAAGATCTTTTAATAAATAGAAAAGTAATATATTTATTTTAACACATCTTTTGTTAACATAAATTGATTGTATTCCCCATCTCTGTCTTGCTATAAAATCCAGTTGAATGCTGCGAAAAGGCAGTGACAAGCTCAGCTCTTCCACTTGTTATTTAGGTTATTGGTACCCATATCAGTTGATTGCTATGTTAGTGATAGATCTGGGGAAGTGGGGCAGTTGCCCCACCCACCATGGGGTTCATCAGCATATGCAGAAACTAAACTTAAAAAAAAAAAGTTCCTAGACCTTATGGTTGTGAAGAGAACCTTCCAAATGTGAACTGAGTACAAACCAATGCAGTACTGAGTCTGCTGCCAACAGCTATAAGCGAGGTGTGAGCTACCACATCCTTTCTCCGTTCATGTTGACTTTGGTGGCTATCTCTGGAGGACAATGTAAATGTCCATGTAGGCTCACGTAAAATACATTGTTGCCTACGTTGTCAAATCCCAAGAGACATGAGAAATGGAAATGTATGGGATTTGCAGAGTCCCTGAGGCCTTGTCTACTCTAGCAATTTTAGAAGAAAATTCCCATTGCTACTATCACTGCTTCAGCCGAACAAGAGTTAATGCAGTTGGGAACCGTGATGTAGATAAGGTGATAGCAGCTTCAGGCTTCTTTACTACCATGTCAACTAAACCTGCTGAAAAACTCAGTGCTGGCGCTTGTGTCTTGTCCTTTGGCTGAATTGGTTGAGGTTCTCAGGTCTATCTGTGCTCTTCTAAGTATTCTTGAAGAGGATTATGCCAAAGACCTGGCATTTACTCTGGTCCCAATTAATCAAATCAAATCTTTTCTGGTTGTAGAAATGGAGGACATACGGTAGCTTTCAGTGTCTTCTTTTTTAATGAGATGTTGAATGAGATTTTTTAAAGATTGTTTTAACTATCAGTTTTTCATTTTTCCCCTCTGTCTCAGGTTGTATAAAACATATGACTAATGCAAAGAATGTGTTAAGAGTTGTATTTGTTTCACATTACAAATACCTTGCTGTGAGTAGGTATTGTAATGTTTTTCTTCTGAGTTTTTTTTGTCTTTCTTATCGCTGTCTGTGTAATTCTGAATAACTTGTCTGAAGTTAAAATACTAGAAATACAGAGTTTCCTAGCTGATCAAATCTGAACAAAAAGCATCTGAAATTCCATTGTGAATATTGCACTTGAAAAAAAGTCTGGGATCCCTATAACTTAATAGCTGTACCAGGCTTTGTCTTAATGTTTAAAAGTCTCTGAAGGAAACTTTATTTTTACTTGAAGCTATTCTTTTTGTTTCCCTGATAAAAGTGCAACAGAGAATTTGCATGTTTTGGATCAGGCACATCTATATATTTTTCACCTCAAATTATATATTAACAGAATCACTTTTGTTTTTAAAAAACTTTTCATACTGGGGTGGGGAGGGGTAAGGGGGGTGGAGGGAAGAAAGCACCTACTCCCTTTGAGGCAGGCTTTTGAAATGTAATATTACTTGACAATGGTTAAGTTCAGTGCATATGCTTTTCAGGCATCAATTCAGCAAGGTATATAAGTTTAATGGGCCTTAAGACTGTACATAAAGTAGCACATGCTTAAGTGCTTTGCTGAATAGGGATGGACTTAGGTATGTGCTTAACAACTTTGCAGTATTGGGGTCTTATTGGCCCTGCCAAAGCTAACAATCTAACTGTATTTAGTTTTAAGAACAACTTTGTACCACAGAACTCAACAGTTAGCCACTCACATATAAACATGCAGCAGAAGCTACAAATATGGGGAATCATGCACAATACATCAACTACAGTATAGATGATAAAGTGGGTTCAAAGAATAGATGGTATGCACTGGAATAGTCTACTCTCATATGTCTCTTTTCTCTTTTGAAAATGTGATGGAAACATACAAAAATGTAGCCCCTTGTTGAAGCGAGGTCCCCTGGTTTTGTGCCATTATTATAGTTCATTCAGTTTTCTCCTTTCCCTCATCCAGAAGCCTTGTGGTACTCATCTTTATATGCAACCCATCTATCTATCTATCGATATTGGTTGCCCATAGTATTTGGGTGCCTGTCAAGTATCTTGGTTACATCTATTCAACTGTTGTAAACATATTGAACACGAACAGTCAAACTAGGCCACATGTAGGGCTTTGGGGTTTGTTTGCCTCTCAAATGGATTTGTGTGAGCAGCTGTTTGGAGTATGGTGAGAAATGAAGATGCCTTTTTTGGCATTGATGCAGAGGATTGAAGAGGATTTCTGGTGACTAAGTGGTACAGATATAGAGACGTGGAGGGAGAGGAGGTTGAAGTTTCAGTGGCGAAGCAGAAGATTGGTATTGTGCTGTGCAGCTTCAGTCATCGAAGAGGAGGTTAGATGTTTGGATGGTAAGACAGGAGTTTGGGGGCTTGGTCTTTCAATGCGAGAATCAGTGTTCTAAAGGGAAGCTTGGATCCCTTTTGTGAGGACAGAAAGTGAAAGACTATTTGCTTCTGTTTGCTTAGCTACACAGGATCAATTTCAGACAGACTGTATTTTCTGTTTTTCTTAGCTACTGCGCCTGTACTTTCAGGTTCATTTCTATAGTGTCTAACTATAAAGGTTACATTTGAAACAGATTAGTCACAGTATTCTTACACAATTGGGTTTTGCACATAGGAAGTTTAATAATATGTAATAATATGAAAATGTTTACATGGTGATTACAGAGAGGTAGCGCTCAAAATTTAAGGAAGATGTTACCCACTCACAGCCCAAGCGAAGAAAGGATAAATGCAAGAAGTAAGGGGAGGAGGAATTGCCACCTACCACACTAGAGAAAAAATACATTTCCTTTCTGGTATCTCTATATACAATAGACACTTCAGAAGAGAATTTCTTTTACACCATCTAGTTAGTAGAATCACTTTTAATTTCCATGTTATATATGCATATGTTGCTTCCCTAAGATAAGACATTAAACTCTTTTTTTTCTATATAACACTAATTTTATATTGTAAACACTCCTGTCTTCTGTTGTGAACTTCATGATTGGACATACATTCTATAGATGGCTGAACTAAAACCCTAAATTTGAACACACTGGCAGTTCGAGATGACTTGAAATCCAGATACAAATTTGGCAGTTCAGACCCATCTCTGTGTAAGGCTTCTATAAAGTCACTACAGGATGAGCAGGCTAATGGAATATGTACTCTAGAGAGTACTATACATCTCAGTGTTTTGGTAACAATGTCTATATTAGAGAAGTCTTTAGACTAGGGGTTACTAACACTGATAGACATAAATCTTTTTAACCTCCCCAAACAAAGGTTGCCTACCAGCAAATCCAAAAGCTTCTCTGAGGGAATGGAATGTTCGCTAGCTTTCTAAACAGAGTGCTAAGGGCTGAAAACCTAATATCTTTATCAAAGAGATAGTGATCACCTAGTGGAAAAACCCAGTGGATAAAGGATTAATAAGAATAATTGCTTTTATTTCAACACCTCGAGAGGTTTAACCCATATCAGTTAAACAATTCAGTTTTATATTTTGTACATATCCCACTTTCTGAATTCTGGACTGAATTAACAACATATTTTAATTTATGTTTGGGCTTTAGGTTCATTCCAAATCTCATTCCAAGTCTTTTCTTTACAATCCATCATCAGTAGTTCTGTCATCTTAACAATACTTTGTCAAATGTTTAAATGCTCCTATTATCTAAACTGAATGCCTAAAGTTAGGCATCTGAATCTATATTTAGACCAAGATTTTAAAAAATTACAACCCTGAAGTCAGGCTTCTAAAAGCAATATTTAGGCTTATAAGGTTAGATCCACAAAGGGGAAAGAGACTCGTCGTTGCAATGGCTAACTTCTAGGTGCACAGATCCTAATGGAATCCACAGCCCTGAGTTAGCTGCCTATACAGTGCATGGGAAGAGTGTGATGCCTAAAAATGTGATCCACAAAAGCCAGCACACTGGCTAGCTTAGGTGGCTCCTTGCTCAATGGGAAGTGCTGGGGAGTGAGGTGTGGCCTAAACTACAGCCCTCAAAAGGTTTAAGCACCAAAGTCCAGGTTGCTGGAGGCGGTAAAAATAGGAGTGGAAGAGCAGGGGAGCTTTCACTACACCAGCTAAGGAAGAAGGGTAGCAAGCAGGAGGAATAGAACCAGGTGAAATTTTTTGAAATTATATACCTTGCTGAATTTTTCCAGTGAAAAATGAAAATTTGGCAATACTCTAACCTTTTTAAAATTCATGTTGATTTCACTGAATTGTTTTGGTTGGGAGAACAAAAAACAGAAAGAAAAAAATTCTGAAAAAATGGAATTGTTCTGTTTCCACATTTTCTAAACAAAGTGTTCTGATTTTTTTATTGAAAATTAGGTTTTCTTTCAGAAATTTCCTTTAATTTTATTTAAAAAAAATAAAAATGTTAATTCTTGACACTGAAAGGAAATGTTTTGGTTTGGGTCGAATGAAATTTTTTTCAACAAGAGATGAATTTTGTTTCATTTTTTTTCCAGAATTGCCAGCAGAGCGAAAAATTCTGTTATTTGCCCAGCTCTAGTGGGGAAGTGCTGCTTCCCCAAGCAAGGGAGAATTTAAAGCATTCCCTCTACTTTTTCAGAGGAGGGCAGATTTTGCTCCCCCTTGCTTTAATCCCCTCACTGTGGTAACTGCTTGGCAAATACTGACTTTTTCATTGTGCTTACTTGTAATTCTACTGATTAAAAAATTCTCTTTATATGCTGGCTCCCTCTAATGTAATTTATATGTTTAATAGAGGCATCCTGCTATAAAATACTTAATCAGAGCAACAAGTTGTTTGCTTAAATCAGGGGTTCTCAAACTGAGGGTCGGGACCCCTCAGGGGGTCGTGAGGTTATTACATGGGGGGTCACGAGCTGTCAGCCTCCACCCCAAACCCAGCTTTGACTCCAGCATTTATAATGGTGTTAAATATATTTAAAAGTGTCTTTAATTTATAAGGGGGGTCGCACTCAGAGGCTTGCTATGTGAAAGGGATCACCAGTACAAAAGTTTGAGAACCACTGGCTTAAACAGATTCTTCAACAGTATTTACTTTATCTTCCTATATTGTACGAGAACATAGATAAATGCTACAGTAGATCAGAAAGTTAGGCACCATTTTATAGAAATTTCAGAGAAATCAAATGAAAATTTAAGTGTATTGATTGGTACACTTTGCAAAGAACAAAGATGCTAAAGACCATTTTGATCTACTGACATCTGAATTGGAAAATGGTGACTGTGACTACATAGAGAGAGGAATGTTACACATATGGGTCACAACACTAGATAAATAACTGTAGAGGACTTGCAACTGTTTTTTACACTATACACTTTGTTAAGTCTGATGATTTTAAGATGATCCCTTGATAAAGAAGCAGGTTGTGTTTTGATCACTGCTGCAATCAGGCTGCTGGAACATTTGAGTGACTATATACTAATTATCCCCCTAGTGTCCTTGGGTAACTGTTCCTGAGCTGGTGACTCCATTCCTCTCTCTCTCTCTCTCTTTTATTTATTTATTTATTTTATCTGTGCACCTCCTTCTCCTCTCTTTTTTTTTCTTTTGAGGAGGAATTGGAGAGAAGGGAAGCATTTGCTTCCCCTTTACTGGACACTATTTAAGCAGGATTTTTCTAAATAGTAAGAAAAGTGGACAAAATATATGTCACTGGCATCAATAGTTAAAATTAATGAGTAGAGCAGGGGAAATTTTTTCAGTCAAACCTTTTTTTGATGAAAAATGCCCGTTTTGGACTGACTGAAACATTTTGCAAATTTGTGTCACTTTGGGCAGATTATTTCAATAAGGGTTAAAAAATGACAAAAAAGTCAAAATGATTCATTTCAGCATTTCTGTAATGAAACATTTTGATGCTTTGAGCTAGATTCACAATGGGTGCCATTCACAAGGAGGTGGTGGTCCCTTATATGGAATAGCTTGGGGGTTAAGGCATTCATGTGAGATGTGGGAGACCCAGCTTCAAATTTGAGCGAGCCAAAACTCACAATTCTTAGTTTGCAAAATATGTCAGCATTTTGAAATTTGGTTTCATTCCGAATCATTCCTATCTGGGCTGCCCAACTCCTGACCAGGCAACCCAATAAGCCAGCTGGTTCAGGAATCTGGCATCTCTACTGCTGAGGCAGTCTGAAAAGTGGGGCTACCCTGGAGTTCTAGACATTTTGGGGTCACACAGGAATTGGTTCTTGGCCATAATCTATTTAATTTTTTTAACAGTGACCTGGAAGAAAACATAAAATCATCACTGATAAAGTTTCCAGATGACACAAAAATTGGGAGAGTGACAAATAATGAAGAGGACAGAGCTATCTGGATTGCTTGGTCAGATGAGCACAAGTTAACAATATGCAGTTTAATACGGCTAAATATTTGATGATGGGCTCTTCAGTCTAGTCAAGAAAGGTATAACACGATTCAATGGCTGAAAGTTGAAGCTAAATAAATTCAGACTGGAAATAAGGCATAAACTTTTGACAGTGAGGGTAATTAACCATTGGAACAATTTACCCAGGGTCATGGTGGAGTCTCCATCACTGTCATTTTTAAATTGAGATTGGATATTTTTCTAAAAGATATGGTGTAGGAATTATTTTGGGGAAGTTCTGTGGCCTAAATTATACAGGAGATCAGGCTAGATGAGCACAGTGGTCCCTTCTGGCCTTAAAAATCTGTGACTATAAGGCAGTCTGTTCCAGGACCTGCAGGCTCCCAGTGAATCACACTTATATCCACTTGTGAATCTAGCCATTCAATTCCAAATTTTCTTTGCTTTTATTAAAAAAAAATCAGTTAAAGATGTTCACAATCAAAGCAAACTTTTTCTGGATATTTCGATTTGCCAGAAATTCTGAAAAATTTCACTTTCAGGTTGACCTGAATTGACTTTTTAAAAATTGTTTGGAATTGCCAGTAAACCAAAAAATAAGTTATTCACTCAACTCTATTAATGAGCTCTTACCAAACAGAAAACAAAACAGTTGTCATAACTGGTTTCGGTATCTCTTCCGGAAAAGGCCTATGGAATGTAATAGGGATGGATCAGCTAAAGAAATTACTCTAAAATTATAGAATTTAGTAGAGGATAGTATATTTTTCAAAGGTTTCTTGAATTTTCCTATAGAATTCTATATCAGGTTCATAATTTCCTATTCAAATGTATAAGTTGATCAGAAATATGTAGACAACTTAATGGGTCTTATTCTATACTCAGCCTCAAGGGCTATGTCTACACTGCACTGTAGACCAGGGTCTGTGGGACCTGGGCTTGTGGACTCAGTGTTTCAAATCCAGTGTGTGAGTGTCCACACTGCGTTGTAAATCTGGGTTTAGAGTTGCTGGACCCAGGTCTCACAGCCATGTTAATGCTTCCATATTGCACTACACAGACCTTCTGACTCACTCTGCAGCTAGAGCTGCATCCACACTGCGAAATGACAGGGTTTGGACTGAACTCACATCAGGACTCAGGCACTGACCCACTCCCCTAGCTAGGTCCTAGGATACGGGTCCTGAGTGCTTGCTGACCCAAGTCAGATTGATTTGTGTGTAGACAGAAGAGGGGCTTGGGCTCAAAGTTAAGTTAGAGCCTGGGCTTAGTGTGCAGCATAGACATACCCTAGGAGGTGCAGTGCAGAAGGAGAGGAAAAGGTGGCTTTACATCACCTTTGCATCCTTCAGGGTGCTTGGACTCTGAAGGCTGCTATAATTTATGACAGTCAGTCCTGAACCACCTAAGGTATGTGGTGCAGCCCAGAATCCCTGTAGCATCAGGAGCTATGGAACCTCTCTCTCCTACCCTAAACCTGATCCCTTCCCCAGTCCACCTCTTCTTCCAGGTTTTGTGAGGGGGACAGCATAGAGTCGCTTACAATGACATACACTGTGCCTGAATCAGGGGAATTCTCATTACCAATAATAGGCACTAAAGTGGTGTGTAGGGGCCTGATCATGTCAGAGACAGGATCTGTCCCAAAATTTTCTATTGAATTCTATAGAACTCTTCCCTAATTTCAACCAAGTAATACTACAACACCTCTACCCCGATATAACACTGTCCTCGGGAGCCAAAAAATCTTACCGCGTTATAAGTGAAACCACTTTATATCGAACTTGCTTTGATCCACCGGAGCAAGCAGCCCAGCCCCCTTGCTCCCCCCTCCCCCCGAGCACTGCATTACCGCGTTATATCCAAATTCGTGTTATATCGGGTCGTGCTATATCGGGTAGAGGTGTAGTTAAATTGCTCAGCAATCTCATTAGAGTTTCCACTATACTTCTCTAAGATCCTGTTCAGACATACTTTGCGATTCATTCAGGCATGGGACAGTTGTAGAGTTGGTTGGACATGGTAGGGATTTTCCATGAAAAATTTAAAACAAATGATTTTTTCTGTGTTTTTTTTAAATAATTTTCAGACATTTTCCAGTTTTGTCTATGTGAAAGCAGAACATTTTGAAATAAAAAAAAATCCATAAAAAAAGTAAATTTTGATGGAAGATTTTCTACCATCTCCACAGATAAGGTATCCCAGGATTCACTATCCCATGTCCTATTCTGATCAGGTAGCTGAATGTGTAACCATTAGTTTATCCACAAACTCTGGTTTATTCCTGCCATATAAAGTTCCTGACTTGAAATTAGCCTATCCATGTGCACTTTTGTGTGTGTGTGTGCTTTGAACTGTGTGATTGGCAGCAGGTTCAGCTAGCACTCTGTCTACATAGAAGCTAAAACATTTTTAAGATAGCCCAAGCTTTCTTGTACAAAAACATGTCAATGACTTTTAAACCACGTTACTATCCCTAAAATGATTGAAAAACTGGTATAGAAATGCTGTTGGGTTGGGGTACCAAAGCTGGTGATGTGTCCTCCTATATGTTTGCGGAACATTAAAATTAGAGTCCAGGCTGCCAACCTAGTGTGTTCTCAGATATTGGCAGAATAACTGTAATTTAATAGTGAAGGGCAAAAATGTTTCATATGCTTGTGTTTTTGCTCCTTTGTGATGATACTTACTTTGGATCAATGGGCTACTAATTACAAACTGACTTTGGTAGGCTCCAGCACACTCTCCAATGATTATTCATGTGTTTGCATTGATTTTTACATAAAACCAAAATGAAGCTGCACTATTTAGCACTTGGAACTTGGTCATCAATGAACTGCTTTGGGCTTAATAGGTTTAATAACACTTGGCAGACCATTATTGTGTTGTCATAATTATTACTTAGATTAAGTTATCTTTCTCTGTGTGTGTATATATTTGTATATACATGGACTGATCATGTCATACTGCTTATATATGAGTATTAATAAATGGGATTATTGTCTGCTTAGTCATATAAACACTGATGCACTAATTCAGCTAAGGTTATTAAGTATATGCCTAACTTTATTCACAAAAATAGTTCCATGTTAAAGTTAGGCAGCTGAACTGGGTATCTAATATGCAAATAGTTATTATGCACAGGATCTATCTGTGTGGTTCAACAGCATTCATCCATTGCAGGGACAGATTAAATCGAGTGAGCCCAGTTTGATAATAAACCTAGGCTCCCACTCATTAGGGGTGAGAAATTCTGGAAAAAAACCTACTTGAGAGAAGACCCCCTTCAGAGCACCGTAGACTGACCAGCCAGTTTATTTGATCATACCTTAATCTGCCATTGTCACATTTTCTCATGAGTATTCAGGAGATTTAATTGTTGCACAGTTTCCCCTTCTGGATTATATTTTACATTGCAGCTATCTGCATCCCCCCCCAGGAAGTAGTGTTTCTGAATTTAGGCATTTTCCAGTGGACTCAAACCCGTTGGGGTGAACAGGAAAGCATGCAGGTTTGTCTCTCAGCTAATGGAAGCCTTGAAGCAAAATGCTGAAACTCTGGTGAATCCAGGTTTAGTTTTCAGTGGTAAAAGACTATTTCTGTCTTCCCAGTAACTGGTACAGAACCCGCACTAACCCAGAGCAGTAACAATTAACCACAGGCAGCAAACTGCAAGAATTACTAATATAGACAGGTGGAATTGGACTAATTACCATACAGGATTACACAAGGAAAAAAGGCCTGAGGTCTCTCTAAGAGAATTACATGTCTGTGATGGGCCCCTCCCTCTTCTGCAATTATTTCCAAGTCACACCTGCCAAGCTGTAGGGAAGCATTCCCATTGTTTGTGGGTGAGAACACAGTCAGGTAAACTGTTGTTTTAGTTGGATTTTAAAAAACAACACCCTTCACTCCTTTTAAATATTTTACAGTGCTTATTTCTTGCATTGAAGGGGCACTGTGAGGTAAAAAAAACAACATTTTTAAAAAACAAAAAACAATTCTTATCTCTGTTACTGAATGCACCATAGATGATAGAAACATTTTTTTAAATTTAATTCATTTTTTTACCATTTATACTAATTGTTACCTTTTAAGCTGAGCAAAATGCTTGGGTAGTGAGGCTAGACTGGTCAATTTTTAGGCAGATTTGCTTTCTGGTATTATATCAGCAAAAATATGCAGCATTTGGATCGCAAATGTTTCGGGAGTTTTTAAATTAAAAATACTTTTTCTATTGATATTTGTCATGAAAGTCAGTTTATTAATTTAGCATTTGCAAAACTTTATTATTTACCTTTGCAGAATCTAAATTTGGGGTTTAAATTATTCCGCAGTATTCTTTTTACTTTATTAAAAAGGAATTTGTATGTATTGCGAAAGATAATAGGTACATCTTTTGTGTGGAAAACTTGAATACATATTTGTTAAATGCTTTACAAATATCTGTATAGCACAAGAGCATTTATAAGTTTGTTATGGAAAATCATGACTCGATAATTGTTATTGTGTATTCAGTGTGTTCAAAATTGTTTTCTCTAATTTTGGAGTGAAATCATATTTGACCCCAATCTTGCAAACATCTGTGCACGTGAGTAACTCATGGGACTACTCACATAAAGTTACAGAAACATAGCTCTTAGCCTGCCAATAATCAAATGTGAAAGACAATCTGAAACCACCCTCCCGCCCCTCAAACATAGGAGAGGGAGACTGGGAAGGGGAGAGGGAACAGAAGGAAATTAGACAAGGAAACCTGAAATAATGTGATCCTGACTTCCACTGTATGAGCCAGCACTTCAGATGTAAATAATTTACAATGATAAAGTTGGATAATAAGGGGAAGCTGATGGTGACACCTCTATTTACTTTGTCAGAAACCTTGTTATAAAAGTTTCTTGCAACTATTTTATTTATTTATTTATTTATTTATTTATTTAGAAACTCTTAAAACCTCTAATGTATGCAGCAGGCCTTTGAATTTCATTAAGAAAAAAGTCCTTGGGCTACAGAAATGGCCTGTGTCCTTATGTACACAGGAGAGGTTTTTTTGGAATAACCTAAAGGTGTGAATTTATACTGATACATTTATACCAGAAAAACTCTTATGTGGACATTATTCTGATATAAGAGTGTTTTTATTCATTTAGACATATGTGACTTGGGAAAGGGTTAAACTAAACAGAAAAAAGCTGCTTTTATACTGAAAATAAGAGAGTTCACATGTGGCTTTATACCAGAATAACTATACCTGTGTAACACCAATAATATCACTGCTGGTAAAACTTTTCCATGTAGACCAGACCTTTAGGTCCTTCAGGTTTATTGGAGTTTATGGACTGTTAAAATTCATTATTTCCCTTTTCTCACTTCTGTTGCACCTGAAAAATCTGTCAGCCTGCAAAAATAACAACTCAGTGTGAACGTTCTAAAGAGTAGGGCCTTTGCTGCCGTAGCAACAGTGGCAGCCCAGCCTACACTGGGAATGCCTGGGAGAGGCTGTGGGATCCAAATCAGCAACTCCTATTCCCTCTTTTGCAATTGGGAGTGGCACAAAATATTCCTTTTCTCCCTGTGAACCCATCTGCAGTACCTTCTGTGAAAGTGATGTGGAGGGGAGTATGGAGTGTTCAGTTTTTGCTCTGTCTCTATTCCCAACAAACTCCCACTGGTGTGGGCTAAATCCTTTCACTCTAGCTTGCACTATAATATATGATCTAGGTATCCACTGTGCAGCTATGTTTAGCCTGGAGCTGAAGGGTGTAATTTCCTGCTTGAGTAAACATACCTGCATTAGCTTTGATCTGGCTAATGTGCTAAACATAGAAGTGTAGCCATGGTGAAGTGAGGGGCTAGCTGCCCCAAGTGCAATCCTATCTGAGACCCTAGGTATATATTTGGGCAGCTAGGCCCTCCCACCGTTGGCACTGTCATGGCTACTCTTCTGTTTTTAGTGTGATCAGAGCTAACATAACAGAGGGTCCTGTGGCACCTTTAAGACTAACAGAAGTATTGGGAGCATAAGCTTTCGTGGGTAAGAACCTCACTTCTTCAGATGCAAGTGAGGTTCTTACCCACAAAAGCTTATGCTCCCAATACTTCTGTTAGTCTTAAAGGTGCCACAGGACCCTCTGTTGCGTTAGCTCTGATCACACTAAAAACAGAAGAGTAGCCATGACAGTGCCAACGGTGGGAGGGCCTAGCTGCCCAAATATATACCTAGGGTCTCAGATAGGATTGCACTTGGGGCAGCTAGCCCCTCACTTCACCATGGCTACACTTCTATGTTTAGCACATTAGCCAGATCAAAGCTAATGCAGGTATGTTTACTCAAGCAGGAAATTACACCCTTCAGCTCCAGGCTAAACATAGCTGCACAGTGGATACCTAGATCATATATTATAGTGCAAGCTAGAGTGAAAGGATTTAGCCCACACCAGTGGGAGTTTGTTGGGAATAGAGACAGAGCAAAAACTGAACACTCCATACTCCCCTCCACATCACTTTCACAGAAGGTACTGCAGATGGNAAGAACCTCACTTGCATCTGAAGAAGTGAGGTTCTTACCCACGAAAGCTTATGCTCCCAATACTTCTGTTAGTCTTAAAGGTGCCACAGGACCCTCTGTTGCTTTTTACAGATTCAGACTAACACGGCTACCCCTCTGATACTTGAGAGCTAACATAGTGTGTCTATTTGAGCTGGAAATTGTATCTTCCAGTTCTAGTGTAGACACAGAGTAATAGAATCATAGAAATGTAGGGCTGGAAGGGATCTCAAGATGTCATTTAGTTCATCCCCCACCTTGAAGCAGAACCAAGTATACCTAGATTATCCCAGACAAGTGTTTTTCTCACTTATATTTTAAAAACCTCCAGTAATGGGATTCCATAATGTGCCTTGGAAGCCTATTCCCGAACTTAACTATCCTTATAGTTTTTCCTAATATCTAACCTAAATCTGCCTTGATACAGATTAAGCCCATTACTTCTTGTCCTACTTTCAGTGGACACGGAGAACAATTGATCACCATCCTCTTTATAACAGCCCTTAGCATATTTCAAGACTAAACATGCCCAGTTTTTTTTAAACCTTTCCTCATCGGTTAAGTTTTCTAAACCTTTTATCATTTTTGTTGCTGTTCCCTGGACACTCTCCAATATGTCCATCTTTCTTGAAGTGTGGCTCCCAGAACTGGGCACAGTACTCTGAGGCCTCACCTGTGCCAAGAAGAGCAATACAATTACCTCCCATGTCTTTCATATGACACTCCTGTTAATAAACCCCAGAATGATAGTAGCCTTTTCTCTAACTGCATCACGTTGTTGACTTCTATTCAATTTATCATCTACTATAACCTCCTGATCCTTTTACACAGTGAGAGAATGTAAGACAGGTGATGATAAGATGAAGAACATTGAACTTTGAGTAGCTCTTAAGAAAAATATAGAGATTAAACTGAGTTATTTTTAGTAAAACAGCAAGAACTACTTTCATTGTAACACAATTATGATTTAGTTGGGGTTAGTCCTGCTTTGAGCAGGGGTTGAACTAGATGACCTCCTGACGTCTCTTCCAACCCTAATCTTGTATGATTCTATATACGTCATAGTATTTTATTTTAGAGTGATATTATATATATTGTACTCATTCAGTGTAATCATACAGTGTTAACCTAAATATAAACCTTCATGTTAATTGAACCCCTACTGACAGCAGATTTTAGAATCAATCTTATTTTTTACTTGGTCTAATTATCTCTGTTGTATTGACTGGTATCTAAAAGTTGGATTGATTCTACCATTAAACTGCTATTGGAAAGGACTTCAGACAAACGGTTGTTTAGCTTTCATATTGCCAAAGAGAGGTCAAATTAAAAAGCATGTCTAGAGTACGATATAGCTAGATCTTCTAAACTTATAAATTCCTAGGCCCTGATCCTGCAATGAGCTCTTTGCAGGTTACCCCTGTGCCCAGAGACTTGATTAAATCAGTGGGGTTCCATATGGCACAAGTGTCCTCTACCGACAACATTGCAGGATCCAGATGAAACCTGGAGCTAGGGCTAGCTAAATTTGTTTTTAAATGAATTTTAAAAAAATTTCCTGTCAGAAAATAAGATTTAACTGAAAATGAAATTTTTGACAAGAAATTTGTAAGCAGAATGAAGTTTCAAATTAAGTTTCAAATTTAAATGTTTGAGGGTATTTTTTGTTTTTGTTTTGTTTTTTGAAATTTGGATCCCCCCTCCCTCCTTTAGCACTGAATACAGTTGAATGTAAGGATTTTTTTTTTCAGTCTTTCCCTTTTTTCCATTCTCACTTTTCATAACTTGCTCAATTTTTGAAAAGGAAAAATGAAACTCAGTAATTTTGCTTCTATAACTTTTCCAAAGATGAGGATGTTTTGAAAAGTTAAAGTGTAACGATAAGCAGGGGGAAATGGAGGGGGCAAACAAACTACAAAACTTTGGATACTATTAACTTTATTGCATCCAGTGCCCAAAAAAGGAGAGAGGGATTAAAATTCAAGATTTAAAAGACTGCCATCTTGAAAATTTTCAAAAAGTAGACATTTTTCAAAAAGATTGACAAAAAATGTTGAGAACCACATTGCTCCATTTCAAGCTTTGCGAAATGGCAATTGCTTCAATTTTTTTTCTTTCTTTTCCTGCCTCTCCCCACTCCATTTTTGGATCAGCCCTACCTGAAGCTCTGTTTGTTTCTCTGAAACCAAATGAAAATCTGGGTTCAGAAGGCCTGCAAAAAGTTGTACCTCTCATTTTACAGCTAAGCCTTAGTTCCCCCTACTGAGCTACTACCAAGCTCACTATAGCACAGCATTCCGTAACATGGAACCAGGATCAGCACTCTGCAGTACAGCTCGTATCAACGAGGGCCGTACCAGGGTCAGCAGTGACTACAAAAGGAGGGGACCTTTGCTGAGCCCCCACCCTGCTCTGTGTCTTTCTTTAATGAGTTAGGTATGTTTTAACTTTATTGAATAGAGGCTTTGTAAAGAGACAGTACTGCTGTTTATCCTGTTTAGCCACTTAGGACAGGTCTTCACTACGGAGAGGGTCGATTTAAGATACATTGAATTCAGCTACGCTATTTGTGTAGCTGAATTTGCGTATCAGAGCCGACTTACCCTGCTGTGAGGACGGCGGCAAAATCAACCTCCGCGGCTCCCCGTCGACGGCACTTACTCCCACCTCCACTGGTAGAGTAAGCGCGTCGATTCAGGGATCGATTGTCACGTCCCAACGAGACGCGATAATTCGATCCCCGAGAGATCGATTTCTACCCGCCGATTCAGGCGGGTAGTGTAGACCTAGCCTTAGCCTCAATAACCTTTTATGCTCAGCAAACTATGGGCAATAATACATGCTTTATGACTGTTGGATTGTTTTGAGTTTTCAGTAGAGGTTCAGGTCAGTTCTTACTTTATCTCTCCCATCTTTAATCCTAACTGGCCACATCACAGGGTTTTTCCATAGGGATATCAGGGAGAAGGCCTCCTCCACTAGGCAGTGGGCAGACTCTGTAGCAGCTTCTCTGTATTAGCTCTGGCTATTGTATTCCTTCTTTATAAGGGGGAAAGATCCTGGTGTGTCCATGTAGCTGAGAGCCACAGGGGATGCCATCTCTTTGTGCCTATCCGAATCCTGCACAACACCCTCTTTCCCTCCTCTTCCATCAAAGAGAACCATATTTTCCGTGTGAATCTGCGTCTTTTGTCTACTTTTGCAATTCTATACATTGGCCTTATTCTTTACCTCCAGTCTACCAAGGTGTTTGAACTCCTGACTTTTCTTACATCAGCTTTCACAGAAAAATTCTTTCCATCTATTCCTTTCAAAGATTGGAGTTTTCATGTCAGAGAGGTTGGAGCTTGTCAGAAAAAAACATAGCTGTATTGCTTCTTTGTGTGATTACAGTCTACTTGATATATGCCATTTGAGATATGTCTCTAGATTTATGGAAAAATTAATAAAACAGAAATTAAAACTGACAGCTCTGAAATGATATGCTACCCTTAGCATATGGACTACCTCACATGAACATTTTACAGAGTTTGTATCAGGATTATAGACAGCTATCCAATTGGGAATAACTTCTAGATATATTCCTAAATCTCACCTGACAGGTTTTGGATGCTTTACGATTCCTATAGAATTATAGCATCATACCAGTGATGCTATAATTTTTGTTAAGATGGTACTTTCATGCTCAGCTCTGATTTTGCCTGATAACTGCTTTTGTATTGAAATTAATTTCTTATGCTTTTTCTCAGCACAGAGAGTAGATTTTTTGTTTTTAAGATTTTGTTATCCACCAAGAAGTGTGTGTTGAAAATCCAGTTAACTCAGAAATGGTTATCTGAATATGGGGGAAATAATTCAGCTCTGATCATTTAAATACAGTTATGATTTAAAAGTTCAAACTTGGCATCTCCATTAAAATTGGTTAAGAGATAAAGCCGTGAAAATAACATTGATTTATCAGGCACTGTGTGCTAATTTACTAACAACGTAAGTGCACAACAAGAGCCCTATGTCTGAGTGCAGGATCTGGACGAAGTTGGGTTATCTAGATATCTATGTAAACCTGGGACAGATCTCTAAGGTCGCAAACTTCTCTACTCCCTGAAAAGTTATCCTGCCCTGAATACTCTTCATCTTTTAAGAAATCTATCCAAAGGATTCAGATATTGCTTGAAGGCTCTCTGTTAACAACTTCTGTAGCCACAGGACCTAATGGGGCTTGTCTGCACGCACAAATTGCATCAGTTCAACTTAAATCAGTTTTAAAAATATTTCAGTTCAACTGGTACAAAACCCTGCCTGAACACACTTATAGCGGTTTAAACATGGCATGTATCATTTTATAATTGCTTTGTAATTAAGACCTGGTCTTTACATAAATTTTCACTGGTTTAATTAAATCAATTGAGTTAAACTGGTGTAAACCCCTTGTGTAGATGCTCTTATTTCAGTTTAAAAGTGGCTTATTTCAGTTTAACTTAAATCTGTTCCTACACACAAAGTTACACCTGTTTTACTATACCATATCTACTATAAATTGTGGCTGTGCAAGTTACGTCTGTGTACAGCCACCGAAGATTGTAAATAGCTCAGGCGTGCGCATACTTGGTTGTTTGTGTCGGTGCTGTATGAACTCACCTGGAGTGCTTGTGTTGATGTCAAGTGCATTGCACCCCAGGTAGGTGTCCTAGTGTGTTATGTGCTGCTGTTAGGTGCAATACTTTCTGGGAATTTTTCACAATATGGAATAGAAATGACTTACCCAGAGATCTCTGGAAGCGAGGGGTTAAGTTCCCAGAATGCAACTTTCTCCATCCCATAATACCATCCTTATCCCATAATTTTTACACCTTTTAAAAAAAAATCCCACAAACTCACATGAGACTTTTTGGTGCTAGCCATCTGTGATGGAAGCATGGAGTCTGCAGGACTCTGCATTATTCTCATGAACATGGTAAATACAGGACACATGATTCGCCTATATTAGCAGATCCATAGAAAGTACCACATCAACGGGGGTCTTAAGGATTTCATTGAGGACAGTTTACACAGTGGAAAACAATCCAAGGTAGTTGGTGGCATTCACAAAGCAGCTGCAGACAGTGGAGCACCACTTCCAGGCTCAAGAAATGAACACTTATTGCTGAGACTGCATCATAATGCAGGTTTGGGGCAACAAGCAATGGCTGCAGAACTTTCATGTGGGAAAAGCCATATTCCAGGGTCTGTGTGGCAAGCTCACCGCAGCCTGCTTGTGACGGCACACCAGAATGATAGCTGCATGATGGTAGAGAAGCGAGTGGGGATCACACTTTGGAAGCTTGAAACGCGATTGCTACTGGTCAGTGGGAAATCATTTTAGAGTTGGGAAATCCACAGTGGTGGCTCTGGTCATGCAAATGTGTAGGGTCATTAATTGTCTCCTGCTACTTTTCTATGGTTGTGGATTGCTGGAGATGCTTCGTTGATATCTTTATAGGCTGGTCAGGGAAGATGCATGGTGTTCGCATCTTTAAGAACACAGGACTGTTCAGAAAGTTGCAAACGGAGACTTTTTTCTCCTGACCTATGGATTACCATTGGCAATACTGAAATGCTAATAGTGTTTCTGGGGGACCCAGCCCACCCTTGTTCCCCTGGCTCATGAAACCGTACGCTGGCCATCTCCAAAGCACCAAGGAAATATTCATCTACTGGCTCAGCAAGTACAGAAAGACAATTGAATGTGGTTTTGGTAGCCTGAAGGGATGCTCACAGTGTCCAATCACTAGATTGGATCTCGGTGAGAAAAGTATCCCAATGGTTATAGCTGCCTGCTGTGTCCTGTATATTTGTGAGGCAACGGGGGAAATCTGCCATCAGGGTGGAAGGCAGAGGTGTAGCAGCTGTCTGCTGACTTTGAACAGTGAGAAGCAAGGGCTATTACAACAGTTCAACATGGAGTCATGCAGTTGAAGGAGGCTTTGAAAGAGCACTTTAATGGTCAGCACAGGAGTGTTCTGAGGTGGAGTGTTCTCTGGGCCTGGAGCTTTGGGTGCTGCTAAGAATTGTGTAGTGCTTGCTGTACAGTCATAAATAGGACTGGGTATTTTCCTGAAGCTATGAATTTTGTGGTGCGTAGTGTGCATTTACAAGAAGTGGTTGCTCTGATTGCCACTACGTACTCTGTAGCATGTGTTGTGAACTAATAAAGATTATCCAAAAATAGAACTTCACTGAGTGTGTGTGTGTGGGGGGGAAACAACGCAGAAAATCAATGTGCAAAAAACCCCATGGACAATGTTATACAAATTTTTAACATAACTTAATGGCGTGATAATTTTAAATTAAAAAGGAAGTAAATATGTGCCCATTTGAGTACACAAATGTTCTCCATTGTGGCTACACACATGCGGATCATGGTTCTCACAGGTCAGTGTGTGTGAAACTGTGATTTTCCTTGTTGCCCCTGGCATGGAGTGGTACAGGTACTGATGAGCCCCATGATGCCACATGGTATGTTGGGCAGTATAGGGAGCAGCGAATATGGAGTTCTCCAAAGACTGCAAAGTGTAGAGAGTCTGGGACTTTTGTTCCTGTAGGTAACAACCAGGGTCTGCAGCATTTGAATTTGCTGCCTGAGAAGACCCATGATGTCCTGGTGCATTTCCTGCTTCTTGTCTTGTTGGGTCTTCTGGGCCTTTTTCCTGTTCTTTCTGTCTTTCTCCATACTATCAGTCATATTGGCCCTCCAAGCCCTTTGTTCATAGTCTGATGCAGCACTGGCATGCATGATCTCACAAAACATATCCTTCCTAGTTATCATCTTTTTCCTCCTCATCAGGGTCAGGCATTATGCAGGTATCTAGGGGGTACCAGTCAGGATCACCTTGCCAGAAGCTGCTGATTAAAAACCGTATAATTGAATTTACAGTCACAATAGAAAGGGGAAGATTGATTTAAAAAGTCCCTTCCCTTATTCCCATAAACACTTTTAATAGGAAATTCTTACTGACACATTAGCTTTGGAGTGCCTCAATACAGCAGCACTCTCCAGCCCCAGTCACAGTGAGTGTAGCCCCCCAGGAAGAAAGGGGAAAGCATTTTCTGTTGCATGAAGCTATCAAATTTTGGTCTCTATTCCTTGGGTATGAATATAGAACAATGGCATTGAACTGGGCACTATTTTCCACAGGCAGTGGTGATTTTAGCTGATATCTCACTCCTGAGGATCACAAAAGCATAGAACACAGTTGTTACTGGTATCCCGAAGCTGCCTGGGCCTGTATTCTGCTAGCCTATTTGCTGCAATGGTGCCAGCCAAACTCATTGCAGAGTGGGGTGTGAAAGTGTCCTACCATAGAGGAAGAAAGAGGAGGCAGACATCCCTAGACATTTTTTGGGAGAGGATTGTAGAGTATCTCCATGAAAATTTCATTGAGATCTCTCAGGAGAATAAAAGGGACATCCCTAAATACATAAACAAAGTGCTCCTCCTTTCCCCCGCACCCCGACTAACCCAGCAGGAGAATGAAAAGGAGACTACAACTCTGCCTCAATTTGTTGTACCTCTACCTCATTTTTTGTGTGAAGAAAATCATGAAAAGTTGATACGTGTGTCTTGTTTACTTGGAGATGGGCCAGACACTACCTTTAAACTTAAGCACCGTTTTTAAAAAAAGAAAAAAAGCATGTACATGCTTACCAGAGATCCCTTCCCCTTCAACAGGTTCATCTGCACTCATATGACAGGGCTGGCTATACTACGGTGAAGTCTCCTACAAGTCCTAGCTCATGGCATGGCTGGAGTTGTCCTCCTTTTCCTCCTCACCATTCATGGCAGCGGTCTCCGTCTTGGGCTTCTCTGAGGTACCCACAGTGGTCGGCAGGGTGCTGATGGAGTCTCCGCCAAGTATGGCATCCAGTTCCTTATAGAAACAGCAGGTCTGTGATGCTGCATCAGATCTATTGTTGCATTCCCTGGCCTGGTGGAATTCCTGATAAAGTGCCTTTGCTTTCACATGGCACTGCAGCTGACCCCTGTCATAAACCTTTACCTGCATCCCCCTTGCAATCTGCTCATAGATGTCTACGTGTCTATGGCTGGTCTGTAGTAGTGCTTGCACAGTCTCTTCTTCCCACGCACCCAGGAGATCCAATACTTCCTGTCTGTTCCAAACAGGACTGCATCTAGTGAGTGGAGTTGGGATGGTTAGTTAGGCAGTTGCACACAACAAGGGTGAGCTGCTAGGCATGCTTGCAGGTTTGGGCAGTTAGAGAAGGGCCTTTCTAGGGGGACTGAAAGGAGGTGGTGGGGTGGCTTCCGGTCCCTGTGACCACTGTGCAGTGAAGTTTAAAATAGTGACCAGAGCAGTCACTGTTGCAGGGAATGGCAGCATCATGGGACAGCTGCTGAAGTTAGGTCTGACATAGGTTATATAGTGTCTACACTCTCACTGCCTCAACCTCAGTAGGTCAACCATGGCTCTATGCTATTCCAGGAGGAGTTTTTACTGTGTCACTGTAACAGGGTCGTAATGTTGGACAGAGACAAATTTGAGTGTAGATATATGTGCACACTGGTGCATAGTAGTGAGCTGAGTTAATTGGTGAGGGCAGTGGCTGACAGACAAGCCCTTTTCTGTAAGAGGATGTTTCATTGGTACTTGAAAGTTTATTCATTGATTGCTTCAATTTGTTTTGCAAAAATACCATCGGTATCTGGGGGTAATGACTCTGACAGTCCAGGGACATGATTTTAGCTAGAACTGGATGAATAATTCATAATTGTTCATTTAAATTATTCAAGTAGTTCTTGGTCTCCAGCTTGTTTGAGAGCAGTTGTGAAGATTCAAAATGTGAAAGCTGAGCTATTTTGACTGGACACATAGGTGGTATGGTATGTGTCTGTTCATTGGTTGGATGTGCAGAATTCAGACTCACACTTCAGATGCAAGTACAAAATCAAAACTCACGTCCTGTGAACAAGCTGATTAACATTAACATTCATTTTTTTGGCAAACCAGCCTCCCAATAAATTCATTGCTAGAATACTCATATGAAGTGATGACAAAAAAGGGCGTGGACACAAAGTGGATTTGTTTAATATTTGAACTGATGTAAAAAATGTCTGGAGTATTTGCCCAGCTCCACTTCTGACAAAGGACTTTTTTGTGTGATCTGGGGAAGAAGTTTGGACAACCACAGGAGTGGAAGCATGTGCCCGGGAAGCAGCAGCCCTCACAGGCCTGTTTGGGAACTCCAACACAGAATTGTTTTGCTGGGATTTCGGGTAGTTATATTGGTGAATTATAAGCTGTGCTTTTGCTTTTGCCATTGAATGCCCCTGTTCAAAAGTGTACATGCTCATGATTGTTAAAGTATACTAGAAATACAGAATTCAAAATACAGGCTTTGTGTCTGCTTGTTGATTGCCACCCTTTGAAAGCAATCAGGTATCCTTTCTGACCTCTTGGAAACCAAAACAGTATTAAATAATACACAGAAGTAATATAAAATAAATTTAAAATACTGTACACTTGTATTTAGATTTAGAAAATTACACCTGTCCTTCCCTCTAGATGTAATAGCTATATGGTTAGTAAGACAAAATATATTGTAGAATTCCAATTGCTGTGGATACCACAATTTTGTCTTCCCTAATTCTGGTGTGTTTGAAATCCCAGTCCTAATATACCATCCACCATACAGCTCAAGTAATGGGCTAGTTGTTGAGTAGAAGGGAAAACAACCTCCCACCAGTCACATGGAATAGCTGTGGAACCTCTCCCTGGAGGCTGTTTAAGTCCAATGGCTGAAGTAGCCGTGTGGGGGAAGGATCCACCTAGCAATGGATTCTTCAGCGCTATCCCCATTCTCGCCTTCCTGCTGTGAGCTACTGCACAAGAATGCCTAATGAATCTGGGTTCCCTGCTGCGCAGGGCATATGTATCCCATAAAAAGGTCCCTGACCATGAAATACTGTGGAGTTCATCTCATCCTTTAGCCTTATAAACATATGCTGCCTGTCCTGTTGTCATTGCTGTTCCTGCTTTTTCAGATATGTGGCTCAGGGCAATACTGAACTGTGCCACATAAGGGGTTAAGGGAATCATGAGGCACAAAAACAGCAATGCCAGCATAATCCCCCAAAGAGTAAACAAAAGTCTTAACTGTTGCAAACAATAAATTGTCCATACCTTGTAGAAGCAGTGGATAATGAAAAGTTATAATGCCTAGTACCCTCTTTAAAAGAATTTACACAGTATATGAAATTAAATTCTGTTCACAGTTCTCTTAATTTGTCCTTAATTAAACAATACTCCATAAATGGTGCATTCAGTGACCAAATGTTCAGAGACAGCAAAATGGTGGGTCCCAAGCCATTAGGAATGAAATAAAGTCGATCCCCTGAGAGCCTGCTAGAATCTGGTCTATGTAAGTGACAACTGATGGTTTAGGAAAGATAATTAACTTTGCAATTACAAACCCCAGCTTTCACCATTGCTATTTCTTCCAGTATCATCTTGTAAAAATGTTCTAGTATTTTTATAAAATGAGATAAAATGTTTAGGGGGGGAGAAATGTTGAGTTCATAGGGGATTAATTCTTCATGGATAAATGTACTGGGAATATTATTTTTAAAAATATTTCATAAATATTTGATGTGCAGTGGTTTTGTACATTATAAAACGATGAAATATTCAATTTTTTGTTTACTGCCAAGATTTTATTTTGTACAGTGTAAGATAAAAGGGATAATATTGGAGTACACGTTGTATCAAAGAAACGTGATTTTTCTTTTTTGTAACAAAGGTATGGCAGTTAAACGAGGTTTGTTCTATAGCTCTGCAGACTGAGGTTCTCCATCTCTAGTAGAAAGTGCAGCACAGGGGACATCAGTGTTTCCTCCCCAATGCCACACTGCCAACATGCCTTAATACTCATCGAGAAGACCCACCTCTGAAGGGGATGGATACACTTGAAGTTATAGGTGTGATTCCCAGCTCACATAGATGTACTTGTGCTAGCTGAACTAGTGTGCTGGCAATAGTAGTGTAGCTGTGGTAACGTGTAGTGGCAATGGCAGCATGTGCTAGCCACTGTGAATATATACCCATGGGATTCAGTCGGGTTTGTACTGGTGCCACAGCTGCTGCTGCTCATCCTATTGCCACTACATTACTAGTTTTAGCATGCTACTCAAATGAGAGCTAGTATGAGTATGTCTACCTGAGCTGGGAATCACACCCCTACCTTGTAGTGCAGAGAGTCCCTATGGAGGATCAGTAGTACAATTTGCATGCCCATCAACCCTAGCTATCTATGCCAAAACGGTCTACAAGGTTGCTAATTCGTTTCTTTTCATAGTCGCATTCATATTACAATTATAAATATTGCAACATGCTCTTGTTTACATGCACAGGTACCAATATCTAGATACACTACAGTTAAATAACTGTGAAGGAAACTTAGCTTAGTGTGTATGATGATACATTTAGGGCTTGTCTACACAGCCCGGCAGTTTGGACTATTGGGTGTGTGAACGGCAGCATGCACCAAAGTGCTGCGCTGTAACTGACCCATGTGGATGCTGCTGGTGTGAACTAGAAGGTATCTAGTTTGTGTTAATGTGGTCCTGTTGGAAGAGGACTACATTAACGCAAAGTAGGTACCTTTTAGTTCATGCCAGTGGCACCCACGTGAGGCACTCACAGTGCAGCACTTTGGTCTGCACTGTGGTGCAGTGTAGATATAAACTTCCTTAAAGTATGTTACTGAGCCTCTAGATGTCTTCGTGCGGTCTCTGATAATTGGAGCAGGCAAAGGCTGAACTCAAGATGCATGGAAGCCTGTTTGTGAGTCTATAGTTATAACTGTTTTCTTTAATAAATGCCTCCTGTGATTCCATATATCGTGAATTTGAATTCATTTCCCAGCTCTGAGAATTTGGAGAGCAGATTCTGTTTCTGGTTTTGCCCTAACTTGATGGGCCACTTTATGCTTAACTGAGCTCAGCTTCCTCATCTGTAAAATGTGGATAATAAAGTTTATATAGTTTTGTGATGTTTTTTGAGATCTACAGATAGAAAGTGCTGTCTACTTTTTATGAACTGTGGGATGGACGTATAAGAATGAATTTTGTTGCTGGTGTAAAAACAGGTCACATGACCACTCCCTGAATGATGCAAAAGTAAGATGCCTTTTGTAGCACTGATCTAAAATAGCAGTAGAATGGTGCCACAAGAACTAATTTGCATGTGACCTCAATCTATGTGCCCATTTTGTTACTTCAGTCTCATAACTACCATCTTTTGCATTTTGTTCCTTTAAAAAAAGTAAAGCAAAACAAAACAAAATCTTTGTCAAATGAAAAAAAAAGAAAAGAATATAGAGAGAAACAAATGAGAAGCAAACAAAATATTTGTACTTACGTATTTATATGGCCTTCCAGCTAAATCACTGACTCCAGTTCTGGAATTAGTTCTTAGCTCTGCCATGGACTTCCTGTGAGACCAGATAACTTATCTGCTTCAATTCCCCATCTGTAGAATGGTGATAGTAATACTTCCTTTCACCCATGTTTTGTCGGTCTTTGAAATGTAATTTTTTTGGGGCATAGAATGTCTCTTTCCAGTCATATGTACAGAAACTAGCACAATGAGCCCTGATCTCAGTTGAAGTTTCTAGATGCTCCTGTAGTACAAATAATAAATAAAAACATCTGTATATTGTTTCAGTGGTAGGAATGAAATATTTTTAAAATAGGTATTTTTCATTGATGAAGTTAACTTTTTGTGGGTTGGGCTATGTATCTGAGATACAGTGGCTGCCATGATAAAACTTCACATTTGCCATTTGTATGTAATTAACATTACCATAGTACTCCCTACACATAGCATAGGGAATACTGTGGAAAGAGTTCAATATTTAGTTACAATACTTTACAAGAGTTTGTTTTAAAGAATGTAATGACTAGCACTGCATACTAGCATGTAAATTTGTAAATGGTCAGGAGAAGGGATGTTACTCCAGATAACTTACATATTCTGTTTTCCTATCTGATGTCCCTTCATGAACATACTTTTTAAAATGTTCATCTGCTTTATATACCATTTCCCCCCAACTTTATTGCTTGTGAAGCAATATACACACATGCTTCATCACAGATAATGGTCCCATCATATCAAGGGGCTTAGCGTTTTAATGTAATATATGAAATTCACATGGAAGGAAGTATGGTATACCATCTTCCAATTTTGATATGTAGGGGGAAAACATACTGGTGGGTAAAAGACAAAGATATCAAAATACATGAGTCAGCAAGGACCCCCTTCTTTGAAGGTATCTGATGTCTATATTTCCGCTTTAGCTCCTCATAAATTGTATATAATTACTGCCAATTGATATAATTATTTCATATTTAGGAGCTACTTGCAGGATAAAGTGTACGGGCCAAATTCATCCCTGATATAAATTTAAACTAATTAGAGGTATACCAAGGGTAAATATGGCTCTGTGAATCTGGGTTCTTGTATGCACTAAGAGGAAAATCAATGGTATTGTATAAGCCAAGAGCACAAGTTGTTTCCTATCTTTCTGCGAACACTTTCTAATGGGTTACAGTAGGTGGTTTTATTTTTATTTATAAATCTTTTTTCAGACTAATGCTCCACCTGGCTTTTTTAAAAACAAAGTTAAAGAGACGGATTCATTCTTTCAAAAACATCAAGCAATTTGGAAAGGAAGCAAAGGAGGCAACATGGTGTTAACCAACTTGCTGGAGTTTGTTATTGTGGGAACTCCTCTTCCTGGCACTGAATACTGAATTTCTTCAGGGAGGAAGACTTCTATCAATACCAGCTGTCTCCACCCTTCTCTATGATGTGCAATATTGGATGCCACTCATTGAGAGTGGAATACAGTTACATTCATTAATATGTCTAAAATAGAAAATCTTGCTGTCAATATACACTCATTAGTACTAAGCTGCAAATGAACTGTATTCTTATTAATTAGGTGGCAGACTAGAAAACATCCCTGCTTCTGTTCCACCAGATGGAGGGATACTTGGGGTGATGATCTATGTTGGGCCTTTCCCAGTGGATTTCTTTGGTGAATCTATGTCAGTATAGATCCTGCTCCAATTTTCCATTTAAAATAACCATTCTCAAACTTACACAAGTGAGCACTCCAATTAAATTCCTTTAAAAATGTGGTAATTTTGCTTTGTTTTACAGTCAACTATGCATCACACTCTTAAAACCCCAGAGGAACTGGGGTGCACAGATGTAAGCTGAACAGATCTCGCTAGGAAAAGGTAAGCTAGACTGCTTTTTCTGCTACATTATCCAAAAATACTCTGCCACATAGTTCATTCAGGTGAAAGGTGTTGGATTACAAACTTTAATTGCCATTTACTGATGTTGCCTTTGTCAGCTGCTGAGAATGATAAGAAGCCTAAGATGGGTAGGGTATTTTTTTGTTCTTCATTTGGTTTTGCTCAGCCTATGTGAAAAGTCCCTTCTCCTTTTAGAGTATGTCTACACCACAATTAAACACCCATGGCTGGCCTGTGTCAGGTGACTCATGCTTGCAGGGTTTGGGCTATAACTGCTGAATCTTGCAAGTGGGGAGGGTCCCAAAGCCCAGGCTCCAGTTTGAGTCTGAACATCTACACCCACAATTAAACAGCCCCATAGCCCAAGTCAGCTGACATGGGCCAGCTGATGTCAGTGTAGACTTACCCTTATTGTTTTAATGTGTCTGTACACTCTTAAGAGCCATATTCAGCTGTGCTTATTCCACTTTATGCTCTGCAACATTTGCATAGCTAAACTGTGGCCTCAGTTCAGCAAGGTACTTAAGCCTATACATTGCTTTAAATACATGAGTACTCCCATTGAAATAAATGAGATTACTAATCTGCTAAAGGTTCACATAAATTTAAGTACCTTTCTGAATCATGGCTCATATAAGGACGTGTGGCACCATCATGTCGAGAAATTCTCCCACTTCTTTTTTTAAGGTTATCCGTGATTGCCTCAGCTCTGTTAGGCCACAGAAATAATTATTTGTAGATTAGTAATTCATCTCCAGGGAATAAAGTGTCAAGAAAAATATTCTTGGCTAGTGAGTTGGGGTACATATTTACAGATGTGCTGTATACCAGAAGAGAGGTCACACATAACTGAACTAATGTAATTTCTTGCACCTGCTTTAGTCAGAAAAGAACACTGTTATGAAATTGTAAATGATTTTTTCCCATAAGTGTTTTGTTTTATGCAAGCAAACAATGGAGGTTGGTGCCAAAAATAAATGGTGGCACTAAAAGTGCCAGGAGACCCATCATCTCTCCTCTGCAAAGTATCACAGCCTCTGCAAAGTGAAAAACTAGTGAAATAAGGAAGCCTTAACGGGTCATTGTGTTAGTTACTGTATGTACATATAATACGAGTTAGTCCCTGACCCAAAATGCTTGCAGTCTAAGCAAGAATTTACAATTCTCACAGTCTACTTGTCCAAAACAATTGGCAGAATAAATTTGAGAAAAATTTCATATAACTAATAAGCTTAAGAATTTTTTTAATAGAAACTAAAGGTAATATTTGTTCAATACATTGTTGAATAAATTAATCCTAGTAGATTATTCACTTGGCTTTAAGTATTTGCAACTTTTCAATGGAAGATGGTGATAGTACTCAATACTTTATGGATCTGAAATCACATATAAAGGACATGCAATAGCTATACTGTGATACATGCACTTATAGGGTGGCAGTGCTCTGAAAAAGTGACTAAAAATGCATTGTGTGCGTTACATGTTTATTGTCGATTAATAATTCCCATATCTTCAGTTGGCAAGTGAAAAGATGATTTTCTAACTGTCAGTACTGCATACTTCCCTGGTGCTAGAGAGTCAAGGGTTATGATCTAGGAAAGCAACCCTATTCAGGACAGCACTTAGTACTTATACATGCTTTCCTAGTTGAGTATAAGCTTAGGTGTTGCCCTGATTTGGGGCCCAAACTGGGTTCTTACCTCTTTGTGCCTCACCAGTAATAAAAGTTCTGAAGACTAAATTAGGCTCTTAGGTCTAGATTTTTAAAGGTATTTAGGCTTTGTGGCACACAGCGTTGCAAAGTCTAACTGATTTAGGAGCCTAAATCTCAATTTTCAAATGACAGCCAATGAGATTTAGGCTCCTAATTACCTAAAATATATTTAAAAATCTGGGCCTTATTGTCATGTAGGCTAACCTACTGTCTTCCAGTTGTCCAGTGTTCTTTATGACAATGGAGTTACCCAGGTGGTAACTGGTTGAAACTCTGTAAACAATTTTGCTGATAATGCACAAAACTGAATCAAATCTTGTTTGCTCCCTTAGCTGTTTTGTCTCTGTGTTGCTAACATGAGTAAAAAGCAGTAAAAAAAATTATTTCAGTTGCAAAAGTAAGCAAATCTGATTCTGAATACAGAAAGGAAGCAGATGAGAAGTAAGGAAAGTCATTTTTTCATAGTCCCGTTTCGGAGAAGAACTGCACTTTAAGCATTTTTACAGACATGGCTAAATAAGTGCCTGCCTAAGGCCAGCCATATCAACTTTGAAATCATATAAAAGCTGGGGAGAGAGAGATTGGATACTAGTCATTGGTCACTTTCAGAATAATGTAAAAGGGCATGACTCCCATGAGATCCATTTTTCAGATCCCTACATAATAGGTCATTTTTTCAAGCTAACCCTTCTATCGGGCAGAAACACTGAAAGTACAAGGGCTGTCATCTATCATGTCTGCCCATGAAGTTCAAAGAAGGATAAAATAATTTCATTCTCACTTTCTCTTTGTTAAAGCTCTTTCCCCGCTTTTATTCTTTTATTTCTCTTTAAAACATCATGGAAAATACACGTGATGAATGGTTAAAGGTCAGTGAATACTGATCTTTTTAGTGCTCTCTTTATATGTGTTTTGTATGTCTATCTTTTTGTCGAGTTTCCTTATGAAAAAAATATATTGCTGAACCACTGAAAATCTAGTGTTGCTTTTTTACTCACCTCTGAATGATTTTCCAATATTTTTTAAATACTCATCAGTAAAAGATTTCTATGAGGGTCTTAAGTCCTTCACTGTGTATTGAAGGACCACTTTACCAGGATCCAAGAAAATACATTAATAAATTCTGCAGCGTGAAGTAGGTTCAAAATAATATGTACACTGTAGATAATGGAAACATGTTGACATTCTTAAGGTTATAAAAACACTTGAAGTTATCATAATCGTAACATTGAGCAAGATTGAAGATTATGAAGTACAATGTCCCTGAAAATCCTAGAGCAGCATCTTTCCTATTTTACTAATTGCTGAGACACTTGAGATCTCAGTGTGATTTTTTTCTCTCTGCACAAATGAACAAGTGGAGGCCACAGCACCTCTTTAAAAAGGCAGATGTGCTAAATAATTAATTTATGAAGAGAATCAGAGTGGGAACTAGAACTAGGATACTGTGACTTTCCAGGTGAATTCTCGGGTAGTTCAACTAAAGGAGCAACTTTGTTAGTGCAAAAAAACACTTGGATAAATCCCCTGTTTCTTTTTTGAGTACATGTCAGTGTGGATTCCAATATAAGAGTGAACATGTCTTGTGTATGAGATCACATTTATTTTGAATAGCAGTGTGTTTGGGGCTGTGCATGCAACCCGTGCTGCCTCATGCTCCGGCATGAGGGCCATAAAGGGCTGGGCAGCTACATCCCTTCCTCAGTTCCCTCATATCACTCATGGCAGGGAGATGGAACCCAGGGAGTATCCAACCTCCTACTTTCTTAGAAGCCCTAAACTGGTTCATTTTCATCCCTTGTTATGAAAAAATCTTTGCACTTTCATTCAATAGCGTTGTCCCCCTATCCCTCCTAGGGGAAAAGGAAAAAAGAGGGAATTGATCTATGACCCCTTTGTACAGCAGGGTGATTAGCTTTGCATCAGTCTTACTGTGGACCATCCTGCCATGTGTCGAGCAGCAGATCACCCTCCCGCATGCCTACAAAGAGGAAATAACTCTCCCTGGTGGCTTTGCTCACACTGGAACTGGACAATGGCCCACAGAAGTGGAAGATGCTAGAAGGACAACAATAATAATTTTCATCTCCACTCAAGGAATTCTCCTCATTGGTGGACAAGACAGTGACAGCAGCTCCCATGCCAGCGATCAATGACATCAGAGTCTTTCCAGGACTTCCTGTGCAGAATCATGACCATCCTAGACATTGAGACTATGTTCATACAGGAGAAGTCTCACAAGCTCTTTGATATTATGAGAGTGACAACACTGGCTAGGATTGCCTTCCCCATTAATGAGGGGAGCCTGAAAGAGCTAAATAGCTATGGCAGACCCCAGTCATCATACTTCCCATCTCCAAGCCCATGGAGAAAATGTATCAGGTGCCCCCTAAAGGTTGTGAGCACTTCTATGCCCAACCATACCCTTGGTCATCTCCGTAGTGCAAGGAAAATAAAAATCCACTAAAGGCACTCTGATGGCCAAGGACCCTAAGAAGTTAGATCTGTTTGGGCACAAGGCCTATTCATAAGGTGCTTCCAGTGATGAACTACTAGGCATTGTCTGCCATATGTAATTACCCCATGGAAGAGAAGTCATCCTTTCCTTTCAAAAACCCTGCAGGATTGTAGGTCTGAAATGAAAGACCATCAACGAGGGGCTATGAGAACATTGCTGCCAATGGCGATGGACACCTCTGATACAGTAGCTAGGTCAATGGCTACAGCCATCACAGTGAGGCAGGCATTGTGGCTCCAGGCATCAGGCATGCTGAACAAAGTACAGGCTACAAATAAGGACCTGTGCTTTTGAGGGAATAGAGCTCTTCAGCCAGAGGACAGATGAAGCGCTGCACTCTTTCAAGGACTCAAAGTCTACACAGTGGGCCCTGGGAATTTACACACCGGCTCCATACAGAAAGTCCTACAAGTATCAAGCCCAGCAAAGGCCTTTTTAGTTCTGGAACTGAGATCCTGAATTCCAGTAAAGGAAGAAAGCTAGGTGCTCCAGGGGCACCCATGTCCTTATCTGACTAACCCAGCCTATTCCTAGAGCCAGCAGATTTAACAGCAGGGTTGGGAGCCACATGGGAGCTGATCTGAAGCCTAACGCTGCCTTTGAGAATCACCAGGCCTGGGCAGCTTTCATAGCCAACAGATGGGCATTAGACCTCATTGTCCAGGGTTACCACATACAGTTCCATTCACTACAGCCTAACCCCACTCTTTCCTGTTCTTCTTCATAAGAGCCTGTTACAATCAGAAATGGCATCATTACATTGTCTAGGAGCCATAGAAGAGGTACTGCAGGATACAGGGGAAGAGGCTACTCTAGATATTTTCTTATCTTAAAGAAAAGCATTCTTTATCCTTCCTAGACTGGGAATATCTGAGACAAATTCATAGTCCGCTCAAATTCAGGATGGTAACGTTTGCTTCCATCATTCCATTTCTCCAAGTTCAGGATTGGTTTGTGGCTTGTGACTTACAGGATGCGTACTTCCATGTAGCTATCCATCTGACCCACAGGAAGTGTCTAAGATTCACAGTGGGGCCCAATTATCACCAGTATAAGGTATTGTCATTTGGACTTTCCACATCACTGAGAGCCTTCCAAAAATGTCTAGTAATAATCGCACACTTCAGAAGGAAAGGCATTCATGTCTACCCTTATCTGGACAATTGGCTGATCAAAGGCAGATCCCAGCAGGAGGTGGGCAAGCTTAACATTCATTCTCTCACTGTTCTTTCAGCTAGACCTTCTAGTGAACTACAAAATGTAGTCCCTCATACCATTACAGATAATAAAGTTCATAGGCCTGATTGTCTCTTGCTGACCTTCCCCAAAACAGGTTCCTGTTGATGCAGTTGCTAGTATTTGGGATAGAACTAAACCTGACACCAATGGTGCAGCTGTGTGTGAGGTTGCTTGGCCATGTCCATGTGCACATACAGGACACAGCTTGTCAGGCTTCATATGCTACCGCTCCAACTCTGGCTCAGGTCAGTCTATTCCCTGAAAAAACACCATATGAACAAGAATATTGTGATCTTATCTCTTGTTATTGCAGAACTGGTGGAAGAAACACAGAAATGTGCACGGAGGAGTACCATTCTCTCCCCCCTCCCTGACAAAGACATTAGTCATGGGACAGAGACAGGTTGAAAAGCCCATCTGGACCATCTATGAATGTAAAGGATTTGATACCCAGAAGACATGGGGTCCACATCAGTGTTTTAGAGCACAGAGCTATAAGACTAGCCTGCATGGTCTTCCTACCTTTTCTTCCCAATACCACAGAGCATATCCTGATGGCCAGCACCTCTGTGATGCTTACATAAACAAGCAGGAAGGTGCACGATCATTTCCCTTCTGCCTGGAAGCCACCAAGCATTGGACATGCCACCAACATGGGATGATCTCAATAGCTCTTCACCTCCCATTTGTCAGCAACAAGTTGGCATGCTTCCTGAGCAGATAGGCCACCACCTGATCCCCTTTATATTAATTCCTCTGATCTCCAGGATGATTTACAAGATGCAAGGGGACACGTTCACCATCATTTTCATAACTCCATACAGACTGAAGCAGTTTTGGCTGATAGACCTACTAAAAATATCCATCTACCTTCTGAGCTAGCTCCAAGACTGTCCTGACCTGATCTCCCAGCTCCATGGTCAGACACTCCATCCAGGCCTGAAATCCCTGCACCTGATGGCATGATTGTTGGCTAATTTAGTACCACAGATAGACACTGCTCCTGGCAGATCCAGGAAATCCTGACACAGAGTAGGAAAACATCTACCAGAAGAACACAATCTTGATTATGGGCAATCCAACATGGTCTAGATCCGGTCCAGGCCTTGATACCAAACATATTTGACTACTTATTGCACTTAAACCCTAGCTATTTGTGGGTGAGGATAGGGGGTGTTAATGTTTACAAAGATCAGTGTGTCCTATATTTTTATTATTGTTATATATTTTTATTTAAAAAGTCAATGTTTTATTTTGGCTTGGTTTGATATTGAACTCCATCCATCTGAGCTACTGTGGTGTCTCATGGGAGTTGTAGTTTTGCTGCGTTTATGGGCCGAAATATCTGGGCAGACTACATCTCCAATGATGCAGCATGATTATTGGATTCCCATGTTGAATTATTGCAGTGCATCCAGGGGGGGACTGCAGTGAATTATGGGAGATGTAGTCCAAATTAGGATCCCTACCTACCCATAGATGAGAATGGGGGCAGGAAGCACCCGAAGTACAACTCTTGTGAAGCACCATAGGTACTCTGGCAGCCCAGATTAATTCAAACTGACCTAAAACTAAATATTTGGAGTCAGTTTGACAAACCAAAATGTTTTGACTCAAGTTGATCCCACTTGAAACAAAATGCTATATTTTGAGTTTCCCAAAGGAAAATTGAAAAATTTGGTCAAAAAAATTCTTGGAAAATGTGAATTTTTGGAAACTGCATTTTCAATTGAAAACCTATTTTGATAGAAAACTTTGACCAGCTCTAGTTAGCTGTTTATTCTTTGAGCTGTTTGGTAAGCCAGGAAGATCTCTCAATAAATGATGATGATGATAATAATTTAAAAAATCCTACCTTGGAACTAAATGCTGAAATTAGTTCCAAGGGTAATAAACAAGAGACAACCACCATTTGAACAGAGATTGCTAAAAACCATGGAATCTTAGCCAGTGTATTTGTCAGCCTGAAGGGATTTACTGAAGTAAACATCTGGAACAGTAACTGGGCGTAAGAAACATCCCACTGATGGAGGTTCCTGAAAATAAAGTAAAGTTTTTCGTATGGGGAGGTTTATAGAATGCGCACTGAAGGTGTAAACTTGAATACTTTCAAACTCTATTATGTTTCCAGTATGTCTTGGTTTCTCCTCCCACACTTTTGTCTGTCACCTCTTTAGACTTGAAGCTCTTAGGGAATATCTCTTACTATATGTTTATACTATTCCTAGCACAATGGGGCTGTGATTTTGGTTAAAGCCTCTAGGCGCTGCTGTGATACAAATACTAATGTACTAATAATGTTTCAGAGTGTTAAAAAATGACGAAGACAATACCTCATGCTAAGAGCTTTACAAAAATTATTCAACTGGGCCTCACAAAACCTCTGTGACAAATAGCAATCCTTTCACCTGTGACAGAAATCCTGTCATCTTTGGGTAAGCCTCTGGATACAAAACAGGAAACAAATTATACCAGGTGCAGTCACAACTACTGACGGTGAAATGTAGGTGGGCGCTACCATCAGCCACCAGGGATACAACCAAAATCTGTACAAAAATGCCTTGGAATCCATCTCTGATCACAAATGCAGAGGACCTCGCTTTGGTCTCGGAGACATGGCACCTCCTGTAGCACAATGTCCACTAATACCACGCTGGGCCGTTGGTTGAACCTTTACTCAGAAGGAAAAGTGTCACCTACAGCTTCTCAGTGTTAATCTACCAACCTAATCATTGACTGGCTAACCCCTTCTTGGCTTGTATGATCTAGCAAAATCACAGTACAAGGTACAGTACATTCTGCTTAATAGCAGCCTCTTGGTTGCCAGAAAAAAGTTGCCATTATCTGGCAGTTGCTAATAAGAGGAAGGCACGTTTTCAGGGCTAAAGCCAGGGAAGAAAGTGCTGGGTTGTGCTTTCCCTGGTTGTAGCCTTGCAAGCCTGCCTGTGGACAGGGCAGCAGCAGGGATGGGGCTTTTTACAGGGACCACAGGTGCTGGAGGCCCATGGACATGCACGGTACCTCTCTGTGCTCTCCCTGGGGGTTGGGGCTTAGCACATCCCAGAGCAGCCCAGAGAGAGGTATCGTGCTCAGCCTGCAGCCCCTACCTCCTGTGCCATGCCTGTGCACTGATAGGCTTGTGGGGCTGCAGCCCCAGAAGGAAGCGCTGGGATCAGCTGAGCACTGGCTGCAGGCAGGTTCCTTCCCTGATTGTAGTCCCACAAACCTGCCTACAGTCAGTGCTCGACAGGTGCACTGCCCAGTGCTTCCTTCCCTGGCTGCAGCCTTTAAACCTGCCTACAGCTGGTGCATTTCTTTGAAAAATGTTGTTAGTAAGTGGCATGCTGTTGCCAGCATTTGAGTCTCATTAACATTAAAGTGAATGGAATGGGATTAGTTCCCAGAAAAATGTTGCTGTTAATGGGAAGGTGTTAATATCCGGATCGCTATTAAGTGGAATCTACTGTATCCTGCTAAGTCAAATCAAATTCTGTTTGCTTTTGCTTCTGGCATAGGTGGTATCATTTTTCTGCAAGATGAATAGTGGAAATAGTTAATCTCAGGATTCAAGACAGTCTCCTAAAAGGGCCACTTAATAGAGTGTTGTACTTTTACAATGGCATTATCTTTGTTTTGTTTTCTTAAACTTATTAACACTAAGTTTAATAATAAACTTTTTGAGACCCTCAGAGTTGCTACCATATAAAAATGCAAATGAGTTTTACAAACAATAAGCCTTTCAAAACTTTTGTATGGTACAGTAGGTAAGTATCACAGCATCATACTCATTTTACAGATGAGTAAACAGATAGAGAGAGGGTAAATAACTCTCATGAGGCCACACAGCAAGTCAGTTGCATAGTCAAGACCTGTAGTGCTGAGTGCTCTCTTCTAACAACTAGACTAAGCACCCTCTGTGTTTAATGTTAAAGTATTAACTTCTTCCCTGTCACACCATTCTCAAACTTGCAGGCATAATGAGATACACTTGTAACAGACATGTCTACTGTACCAGTGTCTGCTAGACCTGTTTTTGCTAGTCTTCTCTCAAACACTCACTGCAGTGGTTATTACTGAATCTGACACTAGGGATATATGGCAACCAGCTTTCAGGTTCGCTAGTTTGCATTAGGGGAGGGAGCAGGGCTACCGGGTGGCAGCAAGTATGCAAACTCTTATTTCACATTAGTTCCCCCAGGTAGGAAATTCTTCCAAAGGAGATCATTGAATTTATCTGTTTCATATTTCAACCACCATTGTACGATGCCCAATTGCACATAAAGCATCTGGTGTAAGCAAAACTAATTTGGATCTTCTTTTGTAAAATGTTAGCAGGATTAAAGGATCAGGTAGCCGGTTTCCTTACAAGAATCACTAGAGGGAACCATACTGAGGAAGAGATAAAATAATTAGGACAGGAGAAAAACAGGCAGCATGCATCTCAACTGCAACTGTTCCTGTATAAACTCAGCCTATAAAATTATATTAGTTTGCTTATCAAGCAAGCTTCTTTTCAAATTTAATAGCTACCTATATTACACTGACTGTATCAACACCTGTGACTTTTATATTGTAGACAATTTCCAGATCTTCTGAGCTATAGTTCTTAGCACATTTCCAAAAAGGTTAAACTACCAAGGCTAGCCCAGTGGATGAAGATAATGTTTTAAAATAAGTGATATATTATTTTAATTATTTATTTATATATCAAATGTAGTATTTTACACGTTTGTTGTGGATTTAGTAATACATAAATAATTATAATACAATTTGCCAGATTTTGGATCCCATGACTAGAGTTCCTAAGTGCTACAGTAATATAAATAATAAAATACAATAATACATAAAATAGTTAAAATATTTTTCAATTTATTTAAAGTATAGTGAGGCAGATACTCACTACAGGAGGTGTGCTCTAGTGAAGAGGCAGTGTCAGGGAGGGAACATGGACAGGATGTTCTGCACTCTGATGCTCTCCAGCAGTCAGCATGGGGGACATTTATATGTAGCTGTAAATTACAATAGCCCAAAGGCTGCTCTTACTTGAATCAGCGGCTGGACTTTTCTCTAGGAGTGTAGGCATCTACCTTGCCCAGACTCTGTTGAGTCCTAAATGAAGACAGTCTGTCCTAGCTAGACTCCAGGCTCAGGGACAGTGTTATACCATAAATATGCAAAAATGTGAAAACTGGCTTGTTCAGTGCTATTGCATATGTGTGTATGATATATATAACTATTCCACCTTCAAACAAAAAATAAAGTTGGACATATTTTTACAAGGTAAAATATTAAGAATCTTCCATTTAGGGTTTGCAACCACTTCCCCTCTTGTAAAAATTATATAATGCATGCACAGCATCCATCCATATACCTAAATGAACCACCTTTTAAAAATTTATCGATTTGGTCTCAGAAAAAAAGTATACGGATACCTGAGCATTTCTCCTTTGTTATACTTATATACATTACTCTATGTATTACATAAAATGTTGCAGATATTGAAGAAAGGTTGTTTAGTTATCTAAGCAACTGGCAAGTTTTTAGTCATGGGCACCATGTAGAAATTAGAATACCCTGTTATGGCTAGGTTGCTGGTTACAAATTGCCCATAATATTAAGGCTAGTCAACATTTTTCATAACAAAGTCATTTTAATCTAAAAATAGCCTTTTCTTGAAATGAAATTTTTCATAAACACTACATTATAGATAATTTGGCCTTTTTTTTGCATTTGTGCTGCTTATGTGTTCAAATATTTTTAAATCAAAAATCTTATAGAAAGGTGAGGTTTTTTTGGTAAATTAATTTTTTTTTTATAGCTAATGTTTTTGATGTTTTTGATTTCAAAAATGGAGAGAAAAATCATCAAAACCAAACCAGTTTTTGTTTTTTTGAAAATTCATAGGGAAAATATATTCTGCTACATGGGAAGGCCTAGTCCTTGGTTCCTTACAGTTAGGGCTAACTCTAGGTCAACCATGAGGTTACTCCTTACTACCCATCAGTCAACACAATTAGCAGTAATGGACTGGTTTTTGGGGGCCTTTTTTGTTTTTGGCCTGTGATATTTTGGTATCTTGTGCTGCTTGGTAGATCTGCAACAACTGGTCTCTAACATCAGTGTTCTCTTGTAAATACATTTTTTCTCCCTACTCGTCCTCCCAGTGGGATGTGTTGTAACTAATTCTGGAAAAAGAGCATGCAAACAGTATGGAATCTTCCATCCATCACACCATATTTGTATCTGTCCAAGGAATACTCAACCTTTGCTTATTATATGGTATGGTACAATATTTTCCTTATACCACTGCAATATTATAATTACAGTTTTGTATCATCTTTTCCATTACAACACTTTAGTTTCAGTAGTTTAGTGCTTAGTTATTAAAATTCACTCCAGGCTGCAAAATGACATAGTAAACATTTTTTAATATAGTTTTTGTTTTTCGGAATGTGAAACAAAATTATTACTAGCAGAAACAAATGCTAACAAGATATTAAAATGGACAGTTAATCTTCCTGCCTGGTGTTCAGAGCTCCCTACGGGCTCACGCTGCACTACTGCACTGAACTTACATCCAGCTACAATCCTGACTGCTCACTTTCTCCTCTTCCCTCTTCCACCTTCAGTGAGGGAGAGACCCAACCTCTTATTTGTACTGCTCCCTGTATTTGGAATACTCCCACCTCCTCCCTTTGAGTGACAGAGTCACTTCCAATTTTTAAACCTCCCTTTAAACTTCATGTTCAAGTGAGCTTGTTGTGATTTCATGTTTGAAGTTATAATATCTAAGTATTCTCCAGAATTTAGAGGAAATGCCAAAAAACTGTGAGAGAGGCCGTTCTGCTGCATTTCTAGCCTGACCGGAAATAAGTAGTAAAAATCTAGCAAGGAAGCCTGTGCTTCTGGGATTTGCAGGTTGTAATATTCCAATACTTTTATCTAGTAGAACTGACATATCTCTGGTCCCCATATGTTAAATCTTCAGCCCTAGTTGTGAGATAAAAGGACTATGTTTTTTGTATGAGGAAGGTACTTACTGTACCTTTCAGTTGATTTTGCTCATGCTTGCTTCCTAACATTTTCCTATCTCACTGATATAGAAAGTACATAAGAGCTAAAGTTGTGCAAATCTATTTATTGGTTCCTAAATTTAAAAAGTCATTTAACAGGACTCAGAACATGCTTTGAGGCTGAGCCCCTTAAGGCATGGGGAATACAAGAGAAATGTGGTGTAACTCTGAAATATTGCAATAACCTATATTTACCACAAGGTGGCACAAAATTGTGTCTAATGAACTAATGAACCCTTGTGAGTTTGGGATCCAGATCTTCAGACTGGGCCTCAGCCTTATTTGTTTTCTGTTTAGCAACTTCCTAATATCTGTGTGTTTGCTCAGCAAAATCAGTTAGCTCCTATAAGCAGTCTACACACACTGCAAAAATAACTGGGTGCAGTTTGGCAGGTTATTATTGTACTTGTAACGGGTGAATAACAACTTTTCCCTGCATCTCTGTGAGAAGGTTCAGAAGCAGATCTCCTTGGGAGACCACTAGTAGTTAACAGTTAAAAGTCTGGATCCAGTGGCCGGAGCTGGGCTTGGTACAGGGCTAGGAGTGGAGGCAAAGGTGGCTGTTTTTGTGCTTCCCCAACAATGAGAGCAATAAAGGCTGAAAGACACAATTTAAAAGCCAAAGTCAACTCAAGAAAATCTGCCACCCTAGGCAAAGCTTGAGAATGCCACCCCCCTCCAAACGCCTAGAACAGAAGTTCTCAATTTGGCAGGGGGGAGGGTTGGCATTGGACTTTCCAGAGAGCACAATAAGCCTTCTGATAGTTCACACCGCCACACTTTGACCTGGCCAACCCTCCATCATGGTGAAAGGGGAGGGAGAGGGATGGCTGGGCCAAAGTTAAGTGGGTGATATTGTTACCTGGCATACAGCAAGGCAGATCTGCTGCCCTAGGCAGCTGCCTAGTTTGCCGATAGTTAGAGCAGCCTTGAGGCCGTTTCACCTGTCCATTCCCCCTGCACTGGGTGCTTGGGGTGGTTGGTGCGGAGATAGTATAGCAGCACTACACCACCTAGTGATTGTCTCCGGGTTGAGGGAATGATCAGTGGAATAATTAATCCATCTTTATGACCCCTTTGCATTGCTACAGCAAAGGTGCCAAGAATCTGGTCCAATGTCTTCTGCTTAACAGGAAAAGTTATTCAAATGGTTTTCCTCTTATCGTGCAAAACAGCTGTAGATGGGGAAAGGAACACACCTGCATTGCCCCCGAGTGTTGGCCCCCAGCAGCACTAGTAGGCTTTTGACTGACATCTGGCTGGGCTAGTTGTAATGCGCTTTTGAGTGACAAGTGAACTGATGTTTGATTAAGGAGTTTCAGTGTGTTTGCAGTGGAGTTAAGAGACCGAGAGAAGTGAGAAGCAGCAGTCCGAGCAAAAGTTTGCTTGGGACTGGAATACGGAGCTATATTTTGCTGGAGCCCTGATGAGGTTACACATGTCAACTTTGCTACTTTTGCTGTTAATCCATCGTCATTCATAGGAATAAAAAGAATTGTTTATATCACAGATAAAAAGGAGATGAAGAAAATATCATGGGCCAAGAAGTAATTTACCACTTCAGAGATATCCCATCATTTTGGTCTTGTGGGTGCTGCAATTTTTCACATCTCTAATGCTGAGCCTTGTCTACACTACAGCTTCCATCAATGTTAGCTGCACTAATTGGGAATAATGGTTCTGAAAAATGATAACATAGACGAGTTCCACTTGTCCTCTTAGTACCTAGGACACACTGAAAAATGGATTGCTAGCCCTATTTTTCTTAAATTATCATTAGATAGAGAGCTTTCTTGATTTATATATTTATTTGTACGTGTCCAACATTTAATAGTGAAGTTGATAAAAAGAAAATTATTGCAAAGGCAAGCAGGTAAAATGGTCATGCAGGACATACCAACAAATATAGTCCTACATTTTCATAAGATTTCATTGCAAATCTTAAATGATCAACATAATCACAAAATCTGCTAAAATGAGCCATTAATAATGAAATGAAAGACTCTGTACATTGGGTTGCAATGACATTCACACTCCACAGCTTTTTGTAAACTTTTAAACAGATTTACAGAACTGTTTTTCATACTAAACAAAAGGAAAAGAGTAACCATATGCAGATGTGTAGTGCTTCACAGGGGACGGCAACAAAGCATCAAGTATAAGCATAACATTTTATTATAGTGTTAAAAAATCTTTTTAGAGTAAAAAAAGGTGTTTTTCTGTATACTTTTCTACATATATCAGGTAATCTTCTCTCTTTATCCCGTAAATGCACCCCCATTTCTGGGTACTCTGTGGTGCAGAATAACGGGTTACAAAATGTTCTTCTGCAAGGACAGAAACCTTTGTGATCTCAGCAAATAAACTGTGGACTAACAGAAAGTACATCATGAGCTACAAGGAAGGCAGAGCTGTAACTGTCAAACATTCATTAAATGTCCTTTCGGCAAGATGTACTGAGGGCAAAAGTGTGAGGCAACAACTGTCACAGAAGTTAGTAGTATTCTTACAAGCCTAGTTTTAAAGAGAGACTATTTTTTGATGCTGAGTGTACTTAACCCATGGTTGCTTATTCCTCTGGCTGTCCACCAAACAAATGGTCCAGTCTACCTCCACTCCCATTGCCATATCCTTCCTCTACCACTTGGCAAACATCTCAGCCCCCAACAAGAAGTTCCCTAACACCAAATACCAAAGCCATTCTTAGCAAATGCCCTGACCCAATTTGACATTTGACACTTTATATACGTGTACACATGTGCTCCATTCAACCTGCATGTTACCTGTGTTTTTCTGGTCATGCATTCTTATTAACTCTTCCAATTCAACTTCCTTGTCCTGCCCAAAAGGGGTGGGCCAACTTGTTCAATAAGGAAGATGAGGAAGGATGGTCCATTGATTAGGATGCTCACCTAGGTCTCAAAAGAGCTGAGTTCAGTGCCCTGCTTCACCACAGACATCCTGTGTGACTGCAGGCAAGTCACTTATTCTCTCTGTGCCTCAGTTCCATATCTGTAAAATGGGGATAATAGTACCTTTGTACCTCACAGGGTTGTTTTAAGGATAGATACATTAAAGATTGAGGTGCTTAGATACTACTATTACTACTACTATGTAGCTGAGACTAGATAAGTACCTAAGAGAGAGAATAAAAACTTTCCTGTAAATAGTAGTATTCTTAGAGGCTGTTTTGCAGTATTTCCATCTCGATTAGAAAGGGAAAATACTGGAAATCTAGCAAGAAAGCTTGTGCTCAGGACTACCAGTGTAATTTTGCATACTTAAGAAGTTTGAGCAGTTCCACTTAGATCTGAATAAGTACATAAGTGGCAATTTGTTTTAGTTCATTTAGTTGAGGTTTGCAATTCTTCCACTACCCCTTCATGTTTCCACTGAAGCTTTCCCGTGATTCCAGATGCACTTCTGCCATAGGACAGAATTTCTTGTCCCCATGTATGCATTTGATTTTGACCCCTGCACCAGGAAGTATCCAGTTGAGTTTCACTAACTGCTGCCTGTTTAGTGAACAGGAGGGAGCAGTCTTCACGAGACTCCTTTGGTGCTTCCTCCCTACTGTTACGAGTAGTTACTTTCTTTTCTCTTCCCTACTGGGGATCTTGGCCCAGTCACAAAACTGTGCAAACCCACAGTCCATCTATGGACAGTCTCTCTTTTTATATGTTCTCCACATCCACATTGCAAACATACTATGGCCTAAGCCCCTGCCAGAGTTCCTCAGGGCTCTTCCCTCTTCTTTTTGGTGCCCTGCAAACCCCTCCATAAATTTAACTGCGACATCCAGATGAACTGGTTTGTGCTGCCTCACTCATACTTGGATATTCTCAGGGAGACTTTGAAGAAAGTGTTCCAGAATCACAAAACCCATAATCATCCCGATAGTTCCAGGATCTGGCCTTACCCAGTGAGAGGTCCAATCTGTTGATTTTTGTGCAAATGTATGGGGCCATATTCTTGCTGGCCATCTTGCCGCTCTAAATTTCTGGCATTATATTTCTGTGGACAGGCCTGTCTGGTCCAGGGTGACTACTTTAATCACAACACCGGGGACTAGGTCTATATTGGGGGTTAGGTCAACTGAACTACGCTGCTCAGGGGTGTGGATTTTTCACATTTCTGAGCCATGTAGTTAAGCCAACTTAATTTTCTAGTGTAGATCAGGCCTTCTTGAGCACTCCTTTCTGTGCCATTTTGTACAACACTTCCCTGTTAATGGGCTAATTGGCTCATTGACTCACTAGCCCCAATCTGTCCTAGTAATTAGGTACACCTCTGGCTAATTAGGCCTTCTCCTGGGGAACCTAATTAATACTAATAGTGACTTGAGTGCTGGCTCAAGTGCTAGCCCTCAGCACTCTGTCACAGATCCCAATATGAGCTGGATTTGGTCCATTATTTTCTTTCTTGTATGTGATTTTTCAAATGCTCACAACTTGATGAAATCAAAATCAGTTCCTTCCATGCTTCTCTTTGGGGACTATTTCCATGCTAAATTGCAGCTTTCAAACCTTAGCCCTTTTGGCTATAGGATGTTCGAAGAAGCATCACAAGTATTTTACTAAAATCAGAAAAGCATTTTTAGTCTCTTCTGAATGGCTGAACTATTTTTACTCAAACTTAAGGCAGAAAATTGCGCAAACAATTTCTGTCCAAAAGGTGAATCTTTCACAAAGTTCTGATGGTCTGCAAATAGGACTTTGTGAAATAGTTTCCATCTCAACTAACTACAGTGTTTGCTGCCATTATTTTTCCACTATAATAGTAGTCTTCAATGAGTTTGCAGCCAGTCTACTTCACCATTATAATAGAGGTTACCTCATAACAGACATACTTACAGTCAGCACACTGTTGAGTAGTGCATTCTCTTCATATACAATGGGATTTTTTTTGCCTGGAAGATTTTCTTAACCACCTTTTGAAAAAGTGCAAAGTTCATGAAAATGAGACTGACAATCTAGCTGCAGAAAATGAGTGTTGGAGAAGTTACAAAGCTATTTTGCTGCATTCCTTCTGCCACCTGCTTGTACATGTTTCCCTAAGAGTCTTATTTATCACCTCGTCTGTCTGCCTGGACCTGAATTTTAAGTCCATACATTGCTTTTGTTTTAATCTCAAATTTCAAATTATTTGTTTTGTTATGTTTTCATTGCCTAAAAGTGCAATCCATTTTCAGGACATACTATTGCATATTTCAATTTTCTTTAGAACAGCACTCTTGGGTCTTTTTTTGTATCACAAACACACAGTAAGAGTACCACAGATGAGGCAGCATTGGCTAGGTTTTAAATTTTTTGTTGCCATTGTGAAAACCAGTAAATTACTCAATGTCATCTTGGCCTTTTCCATAATGCTGACAGCCTACAATTTCCTCTTCCCCTTTTAAGTATCAATTTTTTTTACAGTAGTCTATAAACTACCTCGTTAATCAGATAGTGTAAAATCCAATTAGAGACATTAGAATCCAGAAATACAGAAGTGTTAAGGAATTTATTTCTTGATTGACAAGAAAGCCAAATAGACTCATCTATTTAGAATCTTAGCAACAATTAGCTGCCTTAGTTTCATTTATTGTGACATAAAAAATCTGGTTTATTGAGAGCTCTATTGAATAAGATTTCTATGATATGCACCATGAGAAAATATCTTCAAACTAAAATGATTGTTTTGCTGTAATAAATTGAACCATATGTACACTATGTTATTCAATCTTTTTTCTTCAAGGCATAAATTGATATTAAAGAACATTTAAGTCATAACACATGGTTATCCAGGCATGAACGAGGCAATAACCCATATAAGTTGTCAAGGTGAAGCCAAAGCATTTATTAGAGGTTTGTGTTGTTTTTGAAAAGTGCACGGTTGGATAAACATGGATTAGTGCTATTATGCTGCTACGATGACTCAAGTGTGTTTTTACAGTGTCAGTAATTTTTATGTTTAAAAATCACTGGTGCAGTATATTAGCTATAATTTATGTTTATCATCTTGTGTACTCTAATAGGTTTCAACAAACCATTTAACACTTCAGCTTGTGCATATACATTACTTAATAGGTATTTATCTTAAAAAAGAGATACTTAAATGGGACTTTCAAAGCTTGCAACTGAATGCTAAGAGCAAATACTGCAGTGAGGCACATTAACTTTTTTTTCCAGTTGGCATTTAACTTTGAACAGTGTGACCATACAATTTCTTTGTACACTTTGTTCCCAAGTGGAGCAAGAAAGATAGATATATCATCTTCAAAGCCTGGCAGCATGAATGACATCAAAATCCCTGACTTGGAGTGTCCGTCACACTTACTAAGTAGAGTGGATGTGATAAAGCCAACACAGCTGAAAATATCAATAACTTCCTGTCATCAGAGGTTGCCCTTTGAAGAGGGCGTAGGGCTTTATGCTTTCCTGATTAAGGGTTATTATCGATAGCAGCCACAAATATTTATATTGCTTCTCATTATTATTTTTTCAGTGCTTTGGGTCTCCTGTTTTTAATAACCCCTCCCAGCCCCCAACACCCAACACTTTTTCTTTGAGGAACAAGCTTTCTCACAAACAAAAGAGACAGAAATGGGGAGGGGAAGGGGTCAGGGAAGGAGATCAATTAGAAGTGCCTAGCCACACTAGCCTTTTTGTGGTAATGTATGAGTAAGGCTTAATTTATTGTGATACTATTGATTCTTTCAAGCAACACATTGCTTACTGAATGGGCTGTGTAGATGATATATTTCTGTTCTGGACAGGCTTGGTATATATTACGAGTATTTAGTACTTTCATAAAGGAGATTGATGCTAATTTAAAAATCATCACAAACTGGTCTCTCCGTCTTTTAAGCTATTACTCTGGAACTTGTGGGAAACCACTAGACAAATATAAATGTAACTTCTGGTTACCAACCTGAAAAAATACCAGATTCATTTGCCAGTGAGGTCTTTTTGGAGGGGTAAAAAGAGTTTGTTTAGAATTCTAAGATTATGGCCAAGCTGATTTGCTCTGTAATAGATTTTTTACAAAGAAGCTATCAATTCTCTTGACTCGATCAAGCATATCAGTTGGCTGAGTTAGCAAATAGCGAGGATTTATTACTCATGAGGGAAAAATTGACCAAGATGGACTACTTTGTATTGCAAACTACCTTTTTCATATAACCTCTTTCTTAAACATAATTAAAGAAACATTGGTATAAGTTGGAAATTATTTTTAATTTCCAAACCAAGGTATTTATTTTCTCAAATTTTGTTATTTTTCATATATGAGCAGGGAAAGTATTTTAAGAGTTTAGGTTTTGATCAATTCACTTATCAAACTATAGATACATACAAATACTCTTTCTTTTATGTTTAGCCACTTCTAACACCTCTGTTTCTACAAGATACATGTAAGGCCTCACTGCATATAAACACAACTGGTGTGATAGACCCAGACCAGTTGGGAACAGCAGAGTAGCAGAAGGGAGATATACTGGCCTCTGGATAAGTAGTTTTCTGTTCCCTGAGTGACCAGAGCAGGGGCTGCTCCAGGCTAATAGACCACCTGACTCCAGTTAACCTGCTAAGAGTCAGGTGAGGCAATTAAGCACCTGACTCTAATTAAGGCCCTTCTGATGCTATAAAAGGGCTCACTCCAATCAAGCCGGGAGGGAGGAAGGAACTGGGAGCAAGAGGTGTGCAAGAAGCTGAGAGTGAGTAGGCATACTGCTGGAGGACTGAGAAGTACAAGCGTTATCAGACATCAGGAGGAAGGTCCAGTGGTGAGGACAAAGAAGGTGTTGGGAGGAGGCCATGGGGAAGTAGCCCAGGGAGTTGTAGGTGTTGTGCAACTGTACCAGGAGGCACTCAAAACAGCTGCAGTCCACAAGGCCCTGGGCTGGAACCTGGAGTAGAGGGCGGGCCCGGGTTCCCCCCATACCTCTCAACTCCTGATCAAACACAGGAGGAATTGACCTGGACTATAGCTTCTACCAGAGGGGAAGGTCTCTGGACTGTTTCCTGACCCACAGGGTGAATCTGTGAAGCGAGCAAATCCGCCAATAAGTGCAGGACCCACCAAGGTAGAGGAGGAACTTTGTCAGACTGGCCAATTTCAATGCTTACAGTATGTCAGTGGATTCGGCTCCAGTAACTTCAGTGGAGTTATGCTGCTTATACTAGTTCTGAATTTTCCCTTGCTTGGCTTACTGTGCAAAGTTCATCCAATTCACACTTGTAACAGTAATAGTGTTCAGTCCTCTTCAGATGTAACGTGTCTACTTGGAGTATTAATGGGGCTCCATTGTTCAGGAGCTGTAAAAACATAGAATCAGAGACAGTCCCTGACCCAGAGAGCTTATAGTCTAAAAATGATGCAGCCACTAGATGTCTGTGTGCTGTATAGAATTCTAGACAGGCTGTGGTCCTTGGCAAACAAGAATAACAAAGCTGGAACTTGATCTGTGCGGAAGACTGTTTTTGTGTGTATATTTCATAGTTATTTTTATTAATAAATGCCCCCAGTTTAAGGAGGATTGATTTTTATATGTCATGACATCAGGAAAAAGGGGCATTAGAGCAATGCCAGTATCACCACCTTCATGCAAGCAGTGATCTTCAGTTTCTGCAACAGCATTCTGCCGTCCTTGTCCCTTGCCGCCAACAGGCCCTTTTTATGAGGTGCTCGCATTTTCTGCAGCAATACTGAACTCTTTCCCCTCCCTTGAGGCAATATACCTGAGCCACTCTCTCTACTTTCAGCCTCACTCTATTCTCCTTGTTTCCCTTCAAATGTCTGATATCACTATCTATTAATTTGGTTTCCTACAAGGACTCAAAGACCTTACAATCCCCTCCATCACCGGGCTGGACACTAAGAAAGATAGGGTTTCTGGTCTCTCCTTTTCCTGCTTTCTTTGTTGATGTTAATATTTGTTACTCAGGCTTTCAACATCGGTGAGATTGGTAGAAACCATGTTATTTCTATTGGACTTGTTGGCAGCATTCAGTACAATCAGTTGCAAAGTACTGCTGACTCAGATGCTTTAAGCTGCATCCACTTCTTGATATCAGAGAGGTCACAAAATATTACAGTGGGAGGCTACTACACCTTGTCAAAACTTGCAAGTATGGTACTTGATTTTAGCACCTATTTTATTCATCCCATAAGGATAGAGAAAGTTGTGGACTGGTTTGGGGTATAATGCACTAGTAAGCTGATGATCTCTATTGTATCTCTACTTCTCTTCTAGCTCAGATAACACAGTGCCCTTTCTATCCCGGTGAAGGAAATAGGCATCTGGATTAAAAATAGGTGGCTCAGAAAAAACTGCGGTGATGGGTGGTGGGAAGGGGGAAGTACTTGGAAGAACTAGCCGGCAATATGATCTTATTCTCTGTTGGGGGCACCTGCCCTGAAATTGCCAAGATGGCCTAAAACATTAGACTCCTTATGGACTTCATTGCTTTTAGTTCCCAGATAGGACAGCTTGAAGATTCTATCTTTTTGGGTGTGGACCCAGTCTTAGTGATTCATGCTTTTCTCATCTCATAGCTGATTACTGCAACATATTGTACCTTTGCCTGACTAAAGCCAGTCTGCAAACTACAGATGGTTCAGCAGCTCACCTGCTAAGTGGAACAGGCCAACCAGAGCATATATTGACAGTACTCTGTGCTCTACATTCTTTGCCCATCCGAGTCCAGATAAAGTTCAAAGTTCTGATCTTTACCTTCAAACCATAAATGGGTTGAAGCCACGTACCTCAAAAGCCACTTCTCTCATCCCTTCCCTTTCCCCTTCTCCTACTCCACAGTGACTGCATTCCACAGAAAGATTAAAGCTATTAGAAACAGGTTTGCATTTGAAGGAACCAACATCACAGTCTTCCCTCTTGGGGGCCGTTAAATATAGAACTCACTGCTATAAGAGATCATGTTGAGCCAAAGCCTTGATGCCTTCAGAGCATGGTGGAAGACTCATCCCTTTCAGCAGTTATTTTGCTAGTGGCCTAGCTGTAAAATGGTAACAGTGAGTTACTTCCACAATAAGCTTTATAGATCCAAGTACTCATAAGGTAGCAGAGATTGGAGGAGAATTTGGAGCCTGAGCCTTCTCCTGAAGGATTGGGGGTGGTGTTTCTTAATTTTATGTGCATCTAGATATTACTGAGATGCACACCAAAAAAATACAATTGCTATTTGTAAACCTTTTAAAAATGCCCATGGATATTTCATTTAAGGAAGTACAACTCCAAAGAAAGTCAGTAAGAGCAAGTGTTTGAGAGAGAGAAAAGATCTACAAATCCAGCAAAGCCCCCTAGTGTTGATTATTTTATGGGATAAAACAAATGCACAAACAATCATGTTCTTCTGAAGAGATGGGCACACTGGAGGTTCCTTCCTTGAAGTCAGTGGGAGCAGTGGATACTCAGTATTTTTGAAAATCAGGACCCTTTGAGTTAGATTCCTAACTTTAGTAAAGCCATAGTAAGCCATTTAAAACACTTCTCCATAAGTTACCCTGGTGGCTCTCAATCAAATAGAGGAGACACAGCATGGGCCAGGTTTTCAACCAATTTGTGCATGTAAATGTGTACTTATTTAATTTGTGTGTGCTACTGCCATAACTGTGCATACAAAACTGGTTACTGGATATAGAAATGGCTAATGGACACATTTTCATGCATAATTATCCAATTTGTGTGCACAATTCTGAGCTTAAATTAGGTGTTCGGAATTGGTATATCCCTTGGGGCACGTTCTTTGTGTCTTTTTACTTCCAAATTTCTCTCCCTCATCTTCTTTGAAGTTCAGTATTAGAAAATGCCCTGTCTCGCAACTACAGGGGTCCAACCCTGCTGAGATTTCCTTCAGGAAAGTTATATTTACCAGTACTTCATCTGGAAAGGTTTTCTCATGCACGGCACTTAAGAGCTATTAGCATCTATTGTTTTACCTTAAATTATATCCATATCGGAGAGATTTTTAATAATCCTGAGAGCCTCCATAACGTTAGCTTGCTTAGGGTGACTAAAATTATTCTAATCTGTTAGTCCTCAAGAAGTATAATGCCATTAAAGTCAATGGGACTGTTCACATGAGCAAGGTGCTTAAGACCCTTCCAGTATCAGGATCCTTTTTTCCTGGTGATGCGTATATATTTATAAGTAGAACTGATTGAAAAATGTTGAAAAAGATTAATCAACTTTTTTTTTTACTGAAAGTTGGAATGAACATTTAATTGAAAAATCAAATTTTAGAACATTTTGACCAGCTTTATGTATTTGGATGTATTTATTGTGCCAGTTCTGGGCAGATAGATGATTAACCCTGAAAGATGATTAACTTTTCAGGAGGTTATTGGATATTGTACTCATGTGACAAGGTATTTGCCATCCCTTATCAAAGATTTGTGTTTGTTTATTCTCCACTCTCAGTGAGATAGCAATAATATTTCTACAGAAACAAAATAAAGAAACAATAGATAGAGTTGTCTCAAGTAAAGCCATATTTTAATAACAATTCTACAAGAAATGGATACCATCTTCTGTTACTGTTGATGGGGCAACAGTGAGAGTTATAAAAGAGGAGACAAAACAGCCTTCTAAGGGTAGGTCTACACTTACCTCCGGGTCCGGCTGTAAGCAGTCAATCATCTAGGATCGATTTATCGTGTCTTGTCTAGACCCGGGATCGATTTATCGCAAGTGCTCGCCGTCGACGCCGGTACCAGCTCGGCGAGAGGAGTACGCGGCATCGACGGGGGAGCCTGCCTGCCGCATCTGGACCCGCGGTAAGTTCGAACTAAGGTACTTTGAATTCAGCTACGTTATTAACGTAGCTGAATTTGCGTACCTTAGTTCGAAATCGGGGGTTAGTGTGGACCAGGCCTAAGGAGCAGAACTGCCCAAGGAGAGTACTTTTACACTAAACTTTATAGTTACTACATGATTATTTATAATTTGTATTTTGGTGGAGGTTTTGGGCACAGGGATCAGTGGTTCAGGATTGGGGATCCATTGTTTTAGGTGCCGTACAAATACACAATAAGACACTGTCTTTGCCCTGAAGAACTTATTATTGGCCCTGAATCAAGATTCAGAAAAATGTGTGACAATGACAAACAAAAGAAAGGAGAGGGACAAGGTAATGAAGATAAAATTGTGTGCCTACATAGATTAGCTAGTGTATAATTTGATAGATCCTGATGGTTCCAAATGATCCTAAAGTTTTTAAGTATCCACTATTCCTGGCTACATGGATCTGTACACTGGATTATTACAAAAGTCTGTGAAATTGCATTTTTTATATAATAACAAACATTTTGCTTCAAATAGTTGGGCTTATTTAGCACTTTCTTCTCCAGTATATAACACCTGTACTTATTTATCACACTTGGCTATTATATTTCTCAATAAAATGAAAATGTAAACACTTACAATATCTAGTGTAATGTGCCCTGTGGGATCTAGTTCTGAATTCCTCACTGAGGGCCAGATTCTGCCACCCTTACTCTCGTTGAAGAGTACCTTACTCCATCAGTAGTGCCTCTGGAATCAAAGGGCTGGATTCTCCAATCATTGATATTGGTGTAAATCAGGAGTAGCTCCCCTGTGAAATTAGTGTCAGGGAGAAGTTTCTCAGTTCAAAAGTCTTTTGAAAATTGTACATTGGTATTTATATTTCTTATAAAGCAAAAAGTGATAGTCCATTCCCATGTATAAAACAATTACTTCAATGTGTTGTACCATTAGCAAATCCCTTCTTATAGGGGATATTGAAGGGACACAATGCTAGGCAGCCAAGGAGAAGATAAAAGGTATAGGACAAGATATATTTGTGTAAATTAAAATTTAGAACAGGCCATTTTCCCCCATGAATCACTTTTGAGGATTGAGGCCTGTGTACAGTCATTCTATATTCAGAATTTAGAATATTTTTTAAACAAACACTTAGAATAAACTCTACTAAGTAAGGAACTATCAGCATTAACAGAAGCAATCCTGACAAACAATTATTTTCATTTTAGCACTGACAATTATGTAAATGTGTCTGGAACAGCAATGGGCACCTAATTATGACACCTAATTATGCCAATTTATTTATACACCTCCTTGAACAACATTTTATTTATAACTCTCCCACTCATTCAAAGACAAGATAAAGTAAGGAAGAATTTCATAGATGATTGCTTCATCGTTGAAACACAAAACACAATATGAACTATTTGAACTTGTACATCCATATGCACACCATGGACACATTGTATTTAGTTTTCTTCCTTTTGCAGGTTGTGAAAGGAGACAATTTATGATGTCTCTGCATTTGATATAAATACTACTTTGACTGGCAAATAGAGGGTTTCCCCTTTCAAAATTACCTCTCTAATGTTCTTTTTGTTGAGAGAACACACTGACTATGGTTCCAAAATTACCTACATTACACTCAAATTTGATGTCATCTTATTCTTTATTGTTGAAAATTATTTACATCAGAAATAAAGAGTCATGAACGTGAGGTTACAGAAAGAGTTACTTATACTAAAGGCACATAGCCCACAGAATTTTAAGTTATCTGAGTGAATACATTTTGTGTCCCTCATCTTGGGGTCTTTATCACGTTATGTTCTACATTTGTGTGTTGGCCGATGGAAGTATGTTTTCACAGATAAAATAGCTGAGGTAACTTCAGCAGCAGAGCTTGGTGTAAATGAACATAATCAAAATAAAGGTTTCCTGAAAAGAGAGTTTCCTCAACATTTTTCAGGAATGTTAACATCACTGTGTAGATGCCAAAATCTGCAAAACTTCAACAAGGCTAGATAGATAATAAAAGTTTTCAGATCGGGTAACTATTCCGTGGTTTCTTTGTGAAAGAAAAAGAGGGATGAATAATGAGCACTGTTCTTCATTACGTAGTTCAGCAAACAGTTGGGAGAAGGATGTTGTTTCAAAGTTTTTTCTCTACTTCTCTGGTTTGAATTAGGTTGGAATTCTAAAACTTTAAATTAAAATTTCTTAGAAAATTGCCAATATTTCCCAGCTACTCCAGGTTGAAATTACCAGAATTTTGAGATTTTGAAGAATTTTTTTTATCAGAAATTCAATTTTTTACCTCCCCATGAAAATGTTTTATGAAAAATTTTGTCAGAAAATTCATAGCTGGGTGAAATTTTTCACTAACTAAAAAAATTTACTATTTGATAAAATTTTTGAAAATGTCCTGCAAATGTTTGCTTTCACCAGCTCTATTCCTAGAAGTAGCCAGAATACCAATAGATCGTATAGGGCCGATGTCATATTTAGTAGCTTAAAAATAAGCATAATGTGTTTCTGTTTTTTAATAACTAATAAAAGAATGGAGAGTAATTATTTACAGTTGCTCTTGAGGTTACAGCTAGGAGAAATAGAATGAAACAAAAAATGGGAAAATATAGGTTGAATAGCAGAAAAACTTCCTGAGAGTGATTCTTCCCTTGTTGTAACTGTATCAGTCCTAGAGTATTAGAGAGACAAGGTAGGTGAATTAATAGCTTTATTGGAACAACTTCTGTTGGTGAGCGAGCCAAGCTTTTGAGCTAAAGAGAGTTCTTCCTCCAATCTGGGAAACGTACTTGGAGTGTCATAGCTAAATAGAGGATCAAACAGATAGTTTAACATAAGTAGTAAGCACATATTCTAAGGGACCACTGAAGGTGAAGTGGACTGATAGGTCACATGTAGAGTGACTGCTTTCTGAAAAGTGTTCACCCACAGGCGATATGGTGTTTTTGTCTTTTATCGCTTTCCTGTGTGAGTTCATTTGAGAATGTCTGGTTTCGCCCACACAGTTGTTGTTGGGGCATTTAGTGCACTGGAAGAGGTGTACCACATGTTGTTATAGACATGTATAGGATCCATGAATCTTGAAAGGTGTGTTGGGGAGAGGGGAGTTGAACTTTGTTGCAGTGGACATATGTCTGCAGATTTTGCATCTGTTGTTCTGGCAGCATCTGCGCTGCTTTCAATTGGTGTGTCCTGGTCTGTGAAGAGTTGCTTCTAAAGATGAGATTGGACAGGTTGGGGTGGGGTGGGGTTGTTTGAAAGCTAGGAGAAGGGTTTCAGGAAATATTTCTTTCAGGATGGAGTCCCCATCAAGTATGGGTTGTAATTGTTTGATGATACCCTCTATGGTTTCCAGTGGGGATGGTTGGCGACAACTAAGGGTGTGTGGTTGGTGGTTTTTTTTTTTTTTTCTGTATTGAAGCAAGTTCTGTTGGGGTATTTAGGTGGCACGTTACGTGATGCAAATTACTTCTCTGATGGAGTGTCCTTGTTTGGTGAAGGTAGTTTTGAGTATGTTAAGGTGTATATCCTGGACTTCTTCTCTGAGCATGTTCTGTGGTATCTGAGCGCCTGGCTCTAAATAAAAGATTTCTTGGTGTGTTTGGGGTGGGTACTGGATCAATAAATGTTGGTGTGCTTATTCAAGGGTTTCTTATACATAGTTGTCTTTAGGATTCCATTGTTGAAGCTGATAATGGTGACCAGGAAATTGATGCTAATAAGGGCTGTTCCAGAGAGAGTTTAATAGATGGGTGGTTGTTGTTGAAGTTGTGATGGTGACCTATGAGGGAGTTTGTCATCTGTCCAGAGGATGAAAATATCATTGATGTATCTCAGATATATCATTGGTTCTGTGGTGATTATGTCCACAAATTCTTCTTCAAGGTGGCCATGAAGAGGTTGGCATATTGGGGAACCATCCTAATACCTATGGCTATTTCATTGGTTTGGACAAAGTGTGTGTGTGTTGTTATTGTTATGGGTGAGGATGAAATGGATGAGTTCAGGGATGTGTTTGGGGTGGATATCTGAGAGTAGTCCATTGTCTTGTAAATATTTGAGGCAGGCAGCTATGTTGTCATTGTGAGGGACACTGATATATAGGGAAGTGACTTCCATGATGGCAAGGATGAAGTTCTGAGAGAGGCTGTTAATGTTGCGGAGGAAGCTGGTTGTGTTCAGGAGGAAGCTGGACCTTTGTGGTTTGAGGATGATTTCTAAGAGTCATTATATTCCTTTATCAAGAATACCATAGCCAGATACCATAGCCAGATATGATGAGCCTGCCTGGGTTCCCTTGTTTGTGTATCTTTGGAAGCATGTAGAAGGTCCCTGGGGTGGGTTTGTGGGGATGAGTTTGTAGTTTCTCTTGAAGTTGTTTGGGGAAGGATTTGATTATTACATTGTGGTCTGGGGTGTTCTTTGAGTTTTTTATAGTAGGTAGTGTCAGAGAGTTGTCGGTTGCCCTTGTTCATATAGTCATTTATGATTGAGGACTGTGATGGCACCCCCTTTATCTGGTGGTTTGATCACTATCTGGTGATTAGATTTCAGGGACTGTAAAGCTGTCCTCTCAGCAGTGGAAAGATTTTGGTATACGTGATGTGTGTTGAGGATTTCACGGTCAATTTTTTTCCTGAAGCAATTAATGTGATGATCAAGAGTATGGTTTTGTCCACTCTGTGGCGTTCAGTCAGATGATTCTTTTTTGTTATGATGGTCGGTGTGGATGTGATAATTGTGAGTGATATCATTGTTGTGAAAGAGTTCTCTGAGGCAGAGTTGGCAGAAGAATTCTTCTAGTCCTCCACGTGTTAGGATGGTATCAGGTTGTATGGTGGGGCAGAAGTTCAATCAGTTAGAGAGTACAGATAATTCAGCTCCAGTTAGGGGTAGTCTTGATAAATTGATGATGATCAGGTGTCATGTACTCTCCATGTGGTGGGTACTGGTGCCATGGTTTCTCCAGGAGATGGTGCTCTGTGAGTTGTGGAGTCATTGTAATTGGTTCCGCTTTTTGTTTTTGTGTTGGATGGCTGTCATCAGGTTACTTTTATATTTGTTTTGAATTCCTTGCAAGATTTCCAGGTAAATTTCCTGATTTTGTTTCTTCCAGTGTGTGTGAGCATGTGATGATTTCTTGTTTGAGGTGGTCCTTCTGGAATATGTGAGATGCAGGAAGTGGTTCCTCAGTTTTTCTGAAGTCCATGTGCAGAACTGTTCAGCATATTTGGAATTGTATGTAGGGGTCTGAGTGTTATAGATGGTGAGACCTGTGGGGATGATGTTTGGTTTCTTGCGTTTGCTCAGGAAGTAGATGTTGCTGTTAAGTTTTGCTTCTTTTTCCTTCATGTGTCAGAATTTCCACAACACCATTTCATCACTTTTTACAAAACAACCTATGTGTGACCTGTCAGTCCGCATCCATAAAGGAAACCTGCACAACACTTTCAAAAGATGAGTCTGTGGCCATGCATGGAGCAATCGCAATAAGGCTGTCCAGTCTGGAAGTGATAATAGCATAACAAAGTCTGTAATATCTCAGTTGATGAGTGCCAAGTCATCTGTCACTCAAATAACTTTTGTTCCTTCTAAAAGTGGAGATAGTTCAGAGTAGACTGAACAAAAATATCTGGCAAATGGCCCTCCACAGAGGAGCTTTTCTTTGTATTGGCCACAGCCATATCTTCTGGATATGGAAAATCCACACTCTCAGACTGAGGTTAGAATCGTTGAACCAGGTAGCATTCTAAGCATGTGGGAGCTAAAAGTTGCATGTTTTATAGGCATATAACTCAGAGGTCCTTGTTTGTTGTGCACAGATGCACCATGTTTATGGCAGCTCCTCCTAGGGAGACAGAGGGGATGATTTGGCTTTTAGCCTGGAAGTTCCTTAGGACAAGGACTTTATATTTCTTTGTATTATTACAACATCAAAAATACTGTCAGTGCAGGAAAAACACCAAAATAAAAGCATAGTTCATGGGTTAAAATATGGCTTATACATAAGGAGATGTATAAGAAGAGAGAAGCAAATGACTCCAGTACAGAACTGCAATTCTCAACAAAAACTAGAGGGGGAATATCCTATATGTGCCATGCATTCAGAACCCCTCACTGGTGTCTCTGAGAGTATACCTACTTTCCAATGGGAAGGTATATTTCCCAGCTCAGGTGGAGGTACATGCGCTAGCTTTGCTTGAGCTAGCATGCTAAAAATAGCACTGTGACCCTGGTAGCATGGGTGGAAGCAAAGGCTATCTCCCCCAAATACATACCTAAGCGCTCTAGTGGTGGTGTACTCAGGGCAGCTAACCTGAGCCACTGCCCATGCTGCTGTGACCACACAGCTATTTTTAGCACCCTAGCCTGATCAACTCAAGCTGGGAAGTACATGTCCCCACCGCAGGGAAGATGTACCCTGATACCCCACACAACAAAGAAATGTAGTATATACCCAATAATTTCTGCTCTAGAGCTGATATTTTCACAGCTGCCAATGAGGGTTGGATGCCAGTGGAAATTGGGTAAACATAACAGGCTTTGGAAAATTCAGCCTAATATTTTAGCCTTATATCCTTTGTCTCACTGAAATATTTATTATTCACTTCACTGATCTGAAAAGGAAAAGACAAATAAAAACAAAATCGCTATCTCCACTTAAGGAATTCCTTCAGCAACAAGGAATTTTTAAATGTGCATTCATTTGGCTGTGGCATTATCTTAAGACGATTATACAAGGTATGAATGTTTATTGTCTGACTTTAAGATGCACAATGTAAGATTAACAATCACTGTTTTTTTCTATAAATGCTTTATTTCTGCTATTGTGTTTGTGGAAACAGATAATAATTGATTCTGTGACAGGGATTGGCTAATTTGCCAACACTATAGTATAAAACACATTTATACAGTCAATTACACCCAAGTGCATGGCCTATTTGCTTTATAATTTCATAAACTTGCCAGCAATTTAAATAAAAAAGTTCCATTAAATTATCATATCATGTGATGGAATGATATTGCCAAGTATATTAAACCATGTGTGTTCAGCCAGAATTAATTAAATATTATTACTTTTTTCTTATTAACACATTGAACCTATCCTTCCTACTCGTGACTAGAAATAGAAGGCTATTAGTGAACAAAGTAAACTTAAGGGCAAAGTTTAAACATTTTCCTGAGGGTGTTTCATTAAGATCCCTAGTTCTTTTGTTCAAACATTTGCTCATGGTAAATGTACTTGTATTGTGAAAATATTTTATGTTCCTAGATATGAATACTGGAAAAGTTTAAGGAATAGCTTTAATCATATTATTCAGACCTTTAAAACAGACCATATTTGATCTTATTTTTAACCCATCTAGACAATGCATTATTGAAATAATCCAGAGTATATTCAGATTCAGTGTTTGTTTCAGACTCCATGTTTATTTGTGATCATGATTTGATAGCCTTGTGTGCCCTTGTAGGAAAAAGTAAATATTGAAGATATTGGTATGGCAGCTATCTTAAATGTTCCCTTCCTCCACTTCCGATTAAAATAAAGCAAAGCAGGGAAAATACCTGTTTCATATTAAATAAATTAACAAGATTATCTCATGGGAGTTTGTTACTTTAATAATATGGCACTGAACAATAAGAATTAGCCTTTTTTATGGCACCTGTTTCATCTCCTGCAAGGCAACACATAAAGGGGTCAACTGGTTTGACATCTGCCCACTTGATTGAATAATAATATAACCCCCCCCCCCAAAAAAAACCCACCACCACACACACAACTTGCTCTCTGCAGGTGTTATGATTTCACATATTGTCTGCACTCTTGTGGCTTGTAATCACAAGGGATCATTTTAGGGAAGGCTGTATCTTCTCCTTATTTTTTTAAAGACTTTTAGAAAACCCCAAATTTAAAACACGCAGCTTTATAATTACTAGAGTGCATTTCGTTTAATAAGATAGCGTGTTTGAAAGTGGATAAGCATATCTTTAACAGCAGTCTACCAGGAATCAGCAGAAATAATTACCATCAAGATTTAATTATGTCAGACAAGAGTATCTGTCCTGAATAACAGTGTAGACAGTAGAAATTGGCATTGCTGTATGTTCTAACTTGATCCCTGTATACTTCTGTTGAACATAGTGTTAGCTAGTCTGCTGTGACTGACTTTAAATTAATGTAATTGAACACATCAAAGCAATGAAGAGAATTATATGTGATAGAGAAAGGAGGAAATATGATGGAACAGAAAATTTTAGAAGAATTGAACTTGATTCTCCCCTCAGTACAAAGGTGTAAATCAGGAGAAACTTTTGCTAAAGTCAGTGGAGCTACCTTTGTGAAAAAGTGGAGTAAGTGAGATTAGAATAAGGCCCCTGCATCTGGATATAACCATATCCTCCTGTCCCCTGTCCTATTCCTTCCCCCTTCACCTTTTTAGTTTTCCTCATGAGATCATCTTTGAGAGTCACTTTTATTTAGGTTGTGATGAGATTTCCCCCTTTTACTAAAACTTTCTCCAAAGCATCTCCACACTCTAGGAATCACTCTAGCTTGTGTTGATGCCAAACTGAAAAATGTGAGGTTTTTGATTATTCAAGTGACTGGTGTTTTTGAGAGAGGCAAATCTGTAATCTGAGTAAATATTACACACTATTATTAAAAAGGGGGAAAAAAACAAAACAAAATTGTGCTAGAGTTAATTAAGGCTTCAAGAAAAGCTTGCTTTTATTGGCAATTTTTAATTTTTTTTTTTTTTTTTACAAAAAGAAAACTAAAAATTAAGAGGATGGTTGGCAGCAATATTGATATGCTAATGGATAAACATGCTAATTTAGAAAAAAACTAATCAGCAAAGACATTACTAATGGAAATGTACTGGAAAATGGCTAATGCTGTATGCAAACCTGGTATCTGCAGAATTAAGAACTCCTCATTTTGTATTTATAATTGTAACTTGAAAGCTAAGCTTTGGTCTTCTCTCTGATTTGCTTCAGTTAAGATCTAAAGACATTTCAACTGACCTGGCCTGGTACCATGAAACCTGCTCAGTCACTATATAATTATACAACTTAAATTACATGTTTTGTTGACTAATACAGGAACTAAAATCTAACATATTTTCTGTTTAATTTACCAATAACTGCAGACAAAGAAGAGCTCCTTCAAATTAAAAATTGTACACGAGAAAGGCAGAAGTCTATTTACCTAAAATAGGGTGTGGTGGAATTTCTCTGTTAAATTCATCTTCTATATCTATTATCTCAATATTTGAAAGTGTGATGAAGCAACATGCGAGTATTAGGGGAACAATGTTCAAAAACACTCAATATTGGCCTGACTCTGCTGCCATTGAAGTCAATGGATTTCATTGGGATCAGTGTTAGGCCAACACTAAACTTTTGAAAATCATACCCCACAGTTGTATTGCATTCTTTCTAAGTATGACATGAGACTGCCCTGCAAACTCTTCGACATCTGATGAACAACACTGAAGTGCCTGCCCTCCTGTAGTGAGGGTGGAGTTAACCATTATTCTGTTGACACAACCTGAATAACTCCATGTCCTTCTTGGTGGTTGTATTTTTCAGGGAAGCTGCTACTTTATCCTATTTCATCTCTCTCCTTCAGACTCAACTCTGTTACAGTTCCAACAAAGCATTACCAGCTGACAGTGAGTGAGTGAAGACTTATGTATGATAATTTATTTGCTTTACTGTTACACTGTCCTTCCTCCCCTTCCTTCCCACCCCCATTTGTTTGTCTCATCCAATGGTGGTATCCTGTCACAACCTACATTGTTAACTCTTCTCTTTTCACTGTATATCTGTGCGGCCCTAAGCCTTGACTGGTGCCCCTAGATTCTAATGCAATAGAAGCAATAATAAATGCTGATTCTCCAGGACTGGAACATCAGTCTGGAGATAGCATACTCTGGAATGGTGGGTTTTTTTGGAAAGGATGTTTCAGCTAGTGAAACTGGTGAAGTAAAGGGCAAAGCTCAAACAGTCAAGGTTTAGTTCAAGTAACGCCCCCAAAGTTTATATACTTGTAGACCCATCTGAAATTTATCTGAGCTTGGAAATCTTTTCTCCTCTTCCCCAGGAGTCCTCCAAACCAAACTATTCTTTCTCTTCCCTACCTTAGCTACCCTAACTGCACCATCTCTCCCAGTAATCTCTTCTTAGTCTACATCCAGTGACACCCATGCTATCCCTTTTCGTTCTTTTCTTTCTTCCTTCAATTTCCGCGAGTTCTGCCTTTCTTTGCTGATAGGCATGCTTTAACTTCATGGAACGCTTCATATAAATTCAGTGCTCTGTGACTATATAGGTCTTCATGGTTAACACCAGATAGAGAACTCTGGATTTCTTCTCCAAAAGCAGAGTTCCCTGCCACTTGAGCTAAGGGAGTTGAAGATTTTAGTACTATCTGGATTTCAGAGTTTTAGGGCAAATAGAAGGCTATACAGTTGCAAAGCATTTGACTAGCTCTGGTATTATGTCTAGTATGGTATGCCTACACGTTACAGTACCAAATATCCTGCAGGGTCTCAGTGAGTCTAGGCTGGCTGCTGCCATCTTCTGAACACAACAACCCAAGAAATGAGTAGTAGATCTTGTCCAACACCAGTTTCTTAAATGATCTTTCAAGAGATTCATAGAACAATACTCAGTGCTTGGAGATGTGCAAACTTGTAGGGCTCTGTTCACAATGATGTTCAAAACGAAACCCTGTGATTTTGTTTGTGAGGTGTTGACATTGAAACGACCTTTATGTTCACTTAAAAGGTCTGAATTCTATGAGCCTCAGCCTCCAAGGGAACATCCTAATTCCACTTTCCCTGAACCATTTAGGTACTATTGCCATCTTCAGTGGTCTCCTCCCTGCTCTTCTGCTTCATCAGCCTTTGGGGGTGGGAGGGTGCCAGGTGGCCATTTCCATCTTTCCTTCAGAGTTTTCCAGGCAGTGCAACTGCCCTCCTCAATCCAAAGAGCATGAGGAAGGCTACCACGAAGCATTCAAACATGTAACCTCATGAGAAGGAAATCCTTCCTCTCCCATTGAAGCCAGCATGTCTCGAAAGGGCTGTCTACATGAGAGGTTAAAACTTGCAGCTCTCAGGTTAAATGTAGTTAAGTTGGTTCAAAGCTCTGTGTGGACATTCTTATTTTAGAGTGAATGTGAGATAAAATTGCCATTGTTGTCCCAAAGAGCTATTTCAGCACTAAGAGAGTCTTACAGTAATAATTGACAATTAATATAATAATAATTCACAGTAAAATTATTACAATAATCATCAAATTAAAATAATCATGTTTGATTCAACTCACGTATTTGGACATCCCCAAACAAGGTGATTCTAATCACAGTGATCCAAATTCATTTGTAGTGTGGAACTCCACTGCCCATCCTGTATTAATTTAACTCAATGTATGATTTATTAAAAGATGAGCAAAATATAAAATCTCCTGTAAACATATATATATATACTGTAGTAAATCTGTGGACTGAACTATTCTTTAAGTTTTCTGCTTATCATTTTACCAGCTCACAACTTTACTCAGTTTAACTTATTCAAACTTTTCTGACTAAAATGGTTTTTGAGACAGACCATTAATCAAACTCGCATCTAGTAGATTAACTGATTTAATATTTTACCAAAGAACATCATATTTCATTTACTGTAATATTATAATAAATTACCCAAATGGTGTGTGGAAAAGTTTTACAATTGGGGGATGAAAACCTCTACAATGACTATACATAACATTAGAGTTTCTAACTTCTAGATTATTCTTCAACAAGAGCATTATAAAAAAATCAGTACCCAATCACAGTTGTAGTTAATGTAGAAGCAGTTTTAAAGTATTCCCTTTTCTTTCAGAAAGCAATCCTAATTAAGAACTGTATGACTGATCTTTAGGTGGTGTGGACCTATATTATTTACTCTAGCTGAGGTCCTGTGAGTTCTAGATAACACACATTCGTTCCTGACTCAGGTTTTGAAAATTCCCATATTGACCAAATGAACCGTGAAAATGACTAGATGCAATGCTATTTAATTCTATAATGCTCTGATTATATTACACCACCTTGGCTAAGTGTTTTCCCCGTCAAATAGAAGGGAATTGAGGCAGAGAGAGAGAGAGGAAACTTGTTCTTAAAAAATCAGTGGTGAAATTCACCACTCTTCACTGAGGCACAGGCAATGCACAACCACTAAGACAGTGGATGAAGTTACAATAAGAAGACCTTACGTAGGTGAAGGCAAGGGGATGGAACTAATGGGTGAAAGGATGGTAGCAGTAAGTTCTGGTATGGGGAGCTGGTTGAATTTATTGGGCCAGAGTTTCAACTGGTGGAAATCGGCATAGTTCCATTGAAGTGGCACTATTGCAATTTACACCAGTTGAGGGTCTGGTCCACTAACTATAACTTGCTTACAAGAGTTGGATATTTAACTATGCTTTTAAAAAGAATAGAGTTAGTGAGCCAATGGGAGGAAGGTAGGCTCCTTCAGCTGGTTTGCTGACAAGTACTGTAAGGGGCAGACTAGAGGAGAGAAGGTATTTAGAGGAGGTCCCACTGATGCTTGTAGGTGTCTGATGTCATAGTTTGTTATAAGGGAAGGTTAGAGACTGCTGTTTCAACTTGTCCTTTAGCCCTGACATGCTCCATATTTGGTCTCTGCTCAGAGGTGATGTTATTTTGTTTCCTCTCTATGCTTCAGTTCCCCATTCCTAAAATGACAATAATCCTTGTTCTAACAGGGGGTAGAGAGGAATGTTAGGATAATTTCATTAATGTTTGTGAGGTGCTCCTGTGTAACTGTCTCCATTTAACCCTTGGAATAATGGAGTCAGAAAACAATGCACATCATTCTCCCTTTGTTTGACCTGCTTGAGGTGATATGCAGCTTGCTGTGGTTGAACTTGCACAGACTTTCCTAACATTAAAATATTCTAGGAAGCCTAGTACCTGACATTGGATGCTGGTTCTCCTCTCCCCAAAGAGACCAAATAATCTAGAGGACTTAGTGCTAAGAAGGGAGAAGTAAACTTCTGATTTTATTGCCAACTCTCCCAGTGACTGGCCTTAATAAGCAACAGAGGGTCCTGTGGTACCTTTGAGACTAACAGAAGTACTGGGAGCATAAGCTTTCGTGGGTAAGAACCTTACTTCTTCAGATGCACAAAGGTGCCACAGGACCCTCTGTTGCTTTTTACAGATTCAGACTAACACGGCTACCCCTCTGATACTTGGCCTTAATACTTTCCACTTTAGGCAAGTACTCACACAATCCTCAGTTGCCCTTATAACCTAAGCAAATACTATCTCAGTGTAATAGAAGGAGGCACTGAAACACAAAGAGCTTAACTTGAGACTTGCTCAAGTTCACACAGTAATTAAATCTAACCAGGATGAGAACCTTTCTGCTAGTCTGTGCATCATCTAGTGTATCACAATTCGACCTTCACCAGAAAAACTTCTTAACTCCTCTTTATTTCAGTTATACAGTCTAAAATGGGCATAGTAATGATGATGTATAAAGTAAAGGTTGCAAGTAAAGTACTTACAGGGGCAATATTCAGATTTACACTCACAATTGATTTTTCCAGGTGAAAAATGTGAGCACAAACTACATATAATGAAAGCCACACTAACTTGTGCTTCATCAGAGTGAAGCTCTTCTCCTCTTCACTTCCAGGGTCCCCAACTTGAGTCTTACCTGTCCCCATGCTCTCCCTATACAATACTACAGTTCCATGATCATCTCCTCACCCTGCTTTTTTCATGATGCACCTTTCATGAAGAAGGTGAGCAGGGCTATTAGGGCAGTCTGGCGTGAATGGATCATGAGGAGGAGGCTAGGGGGAGAGGATTTTGGTTGGGAAGGAGCATAGGTAGGAGCGAGCCAGAGCTGTGCAGGCAGTGTGGGGTGTTAGGGATACTTGTGTTTCTGTACAAAGGTGTTAGTGCTTTAACGTCTCTCCTGCTGCTGCTGGCTCTGCTGCCTAATGCACTGAGGCAGCAGCACCATGGGGAGGCCTTGATGTACTAGTGCTCCAGTGCAGAGAGCCTTGGCTATCCCAGTGCTTGAACCTGGTGTGATGGAAAAGCAAGGTTGGGAATCTTTGTGTTGAGGCACTGGTGCTTGACGAACTACACATGGCAGTTCAGTTTCAGCACTGGGAAGCCCTTTCAGGCATTAGTGTCTCAGGGCAGAGATGCTGGAGTACCAGCACCCCTGTCAGGTCTTCCTTCCACAGCTGCAATTCCCACCCCACAATCTGCACACAAGCATCTTCCTCTCCTTGCTACCTTGCTTGTCTCCCTGCTTAACCCTTACCCCCCCAGCCATTCTGTCCCCCCACCATCTCTGATCACCACTCCATGGCACCCCAGAGCTCATCTCCTTATTCCTGCTACGATGAGTGTGTGCAAGGCATGGCCCTGGGTCAGGAGGGCAGGCAGGCAAAACAGGAAAATGGACATAGCTGATAAATCTAAGCAATTCCATCAGCTAATCTTGGCAAAATTCAAAGAGAGTATCCTGAACAGCGGGGGATAATGCTATCTCTTTAATTTTAAAAGTTCAGAAGTGTCCTGTGACTGAGATATTGTAAGAGAGAGAATTTGGAATTTGTGGGGACTGTGGTGGTGAAGCTAAAAGAAATGAAAGAAATGTAATATAAACATTGTTATATAATGCAACATGTCAAAAGAAGATAATTTTAAAATGTTTCCTGTGCAAAAGTCAGTAAAGATTTCAATGAAAATAATTAGATAGGAAATTTAGTTGTCCTCTAAAGAGTTACTGTGCCAAGTTTGCAGACTAAATTTCTTTAAAATGTGAGACAGAGAGATTTTATTTTAAATCTTATTTTATGTACAAATCTCAGCATAAATTTAACTGTGGAATTACTACTAATGTCTCCATAACAAATTTCAGTGACATTATAGGGGAATGATTAAAGAATGAATGGCAGCTAAATGATTGTTAAAGGATTGTTTAACCTAATCAGAGAAAATGAGCATTAGTGGAATAAAGAGTGTTTATAAACAAGCAAAATATCACCCACAAAAATGTTTTCTCAACTCCCTGACACATTTCTGAAGGCTGAGGTGACCAGGAGCCTGCTCTTGCTCCCACCTGAAAACAGTTAGATTTTTGCCATTGGCATCTATGGAATCTGTATTGGTCTCCAGGTTCAGAGTTAAGATTTATGACATCTTCCAGGGGTACACTTTGAACAAAACTCTGAGGATCATTTCAGCTGAAAAGACGCTTTTGACTTTATCTCATACTTCATAAAAGCTGGAAAACGATCAAAGTAATGAGTTATATATCACCTCTTAAAAATGTTAAGAGCGTGTGGCTCTCTCTCTAGTCGTATGAGTACTTTAAATAAAAATTGCTCTGCTCCTTTTTTGGGAGACAGATTTTCATACATACAGACATATATCGCTAAAATATATGAAGTACAAATAGCTGTAAGATGTTTACGACTTTTACACTATATTAGGTATTCTAACCTTTTTAGAAAATGGGTATAATTTGAAGATAAAGTGTGCAGGGAGTGTTATTAGTGTTGCATTAATTACAGAGAAGGCTCTCTTTCATTCCTTCTTTGGAGACATTCTTTGACGTTTTTTGTGTGAGACAATGCATATAGTATTGTGGCAATAATGAGCTTAATATAACTGGAAACTCTGAGAAGATATAGTTTCAGAATTTCAAACACAAACAACACTAGAAAATCATTTGTATGCTTGTTTCTTTGTCTCACATATACTGAAAACTTTTTTTTCTTGCCACTAAGTGGCACTGTGTTATTTGCATTATGCTGTTCAGGTCATAAGAAAAGCCTGTAGGGCCAAATTTATCACTGATATAATTCCAGTGAAGTTATATGTAAAATAAATTTGGCCCAGAGTTTTACAGGCACATAAACTCTACAGCATTGTTGTAAATTTCCACTGTGTAGGCCAGTATAAAATAAGAATCAGTTAATGTTCAATCTTGCAAGCAGCTGACCCTTTCATCTTGTATTTAACTGTTTCATTATGATTTTTTCCTACCAAATTAGCCTCTATTTAAAAAGGATCATCTTATCTATTTCAGTAGGTCCCTCAGTAAATTCTGATTTAGAAATGGAAGAGCTGTGTGTTCAGCATTCATTCCCAGTATTAAAAGAAAAAAGGGGGCGGGGGAGGAAGAATAATAATAATACTACTGTCTGCAATAAGGAATTTGAATTTAAAAAGAAATGCAAGACAATTAGTGTTTTAAAAATGTTTGCGTTAGTCTGACAAAAATTGTAGACTTGTAAAGAATTTCAAAATGTTCATTTTGTCCAGTATCATTGATCAATCATGCCTTGTTTCCCTGCAGTGATAGGAGTTTAAACAAGCCCAGTAGAACTTTAAAACAGCATTAGTCACTTTTATCTCTGACAAACACCTGCAGCCCAAAGCACAGATATGTTTCTAGTTCTGCAGTTACCATGTGCCTTTAAACAGAGCTACCTAGACCAGAGACATACGGCAACCCTTTCCCTCCTCACATACATATAAAAACTGTCACTTCGTTGGGTGTTAAAAGAAAACTGCAGTTTTTTTCTGAGCATTTGGAAATTAACATAGAAAGAAGCATCTTTCAATCCTGTATATGTAAACTGTGAGATTTATCTGAAAATAAAGGGCCAAATTCTGCCTGCAGATCCATGTGCACATATCTCATTGATTTCTCTGGGTTTAGGCACATGTACATAAGGGCAGAATTAAACCCAGAAGTTGTTAATGTAGATAGGATGACTGTGACTAAAAGCACTAGCCTGGAAATCAGGAGACCTAAGTCCTATTTTTGGTTTTACCAAGGAAGCTAGTCATCTAATCTCTATTCTTTCCATAAAAAAAAAAAAAACAGCACCCAATACTCTACAATATTCTATAATAATAGGCATCGGCACTGAAATATCACAATGATTAGCCATGGTGTTTTGGACCAATATTGTATTTTTTTTTAAATAGGGTCCATTTCTATCAGTAAAATGGGGATAACTACTTTCTTACCTCCCGCAGATGTTGTGATGCTTAATTTATTAATGCTCATAAAGTGCTTTGAGATCTTTGGATTACTGCTACTGTGGAAATGCAATGTCTTATTATAGTTAGCATCCCTCATTTTCTTGATGATGATTGTTATTTTACTAAATAAGAGTAGATGCATTTTTTTTACATTTAACATTATTTTTTCATTAAAGTTTCCAGTCTCTGCCTTGGAGTCCTAAATGGCTGATTCCAGAAATTATATCTCCTTAAAAAGTAAGAGGTATAATAGTAACTGCTTGAGTCAGTGAATACTGACACTTGTCATGTGATGGGTGTGTGTTTATATTTAGTTTTGAAATACTGATGTAGGTCATGTGACCAACCCAGTAACTAATTTCTTCCTAGGACTCTGGAATGTTTCCTCTGTTCCAAACACTTACTACAAGCTGCAAACATAAGACTACCAATTTTAATTATTTTTTCCCAAATATTTTTCAAAACTCACATATGAAATGTACTCCATATGGAATTAACACTCAGAATGCTCTGATAAAAGAAGGGTCACCATATTTTAACTATTCAGTTATAACGCCAATAGTGTGAACAGGGCTCGAGGTAAATGATGTTTTTAAAAAAGTTATCTGAATTTAGTGCTTAGGAAGAAAGCTGAATTGACATCCCTGAAAATGTCTCTTTTTAGCCATAGAACAGGTACAGCATAGACAGTGTGGAGTTTTCACATACTATCCCTCCATTGTACCTTTAACTTGGACACACCAACTTTCGGAATAAGTTCGGTCTCTCATCCTATTCATACCTGAGCCTCACTGTTGAGAACCACAAAAGATGTCTTTTAGTATCAAGCATGATGTAGTGTGTTGGGGTTTTTATTGGTGATTTATCTACATGTCCATTGGGAACTAGACTGAGACCACCAAACAAACCACCAAAAAAGGACAATATTTTTCATTACCAACCTAAGCTGGATTTGAACTCTCAATCAAAATGTGGAAGGCTTTGTAAGTTATTACCATTTCTCTGAGTCCCAGGCCCCAAAATATTATTATTGCACATAAGGGTCAAATTCTGCCCAAGATATATACACACAACTCCTATTGATTTCAAACAGAGTTGCATGGTGATATATCATCAAGAAAAAATTGACTGTAGGTATGATAATAGATGAATTAAAGAGTTCCTGAACCAATTTCCAAGAGCCTTGTCTTTTAGTAATATTAGTATAGGTAATAATTTTCAGATGCGGATGCCCAAAATTAGGCACATAAGTCCATATTTTAGAGTTTTAGAAGTACTCTGCACTCAAGCATGAAAATTTTGGCCATAAAATATTAAAAATAATGTAATCAATATTAAACAATATATAATAATATAGTAAGGGAACAGTTAAGTGGCAGGAAGCCTAAAGGTGACAGTTCACTTTAGGAACACCTTGACAAAAATTGTTTTTTGGTCATTTGGGACATATGGCTTAGCAGCTAAGTTGTTCTCTCAGTTGCATCTGAACAACCCTATGTAAATTTGTTTAGGAGATTTGCTTGTAGAGTGCGAGTTTCATGAAGAATCTTGATGTCACTTTTGACTGTGCTCTCTCCTTGAAAAGCCATATGTCAAATGGGGTATGAAAGTGTTGTGCTATCTCCAGATGCTCCGTCATAATTTACCCCAGGGTAATTTTGCAAGAGCAACAGCTCCTTTCATGACCAAGAGGCTCAGTTATTTGTAATTCTTTCTGCTCCAAGTCTTTCTAGGGTTGCTCCATCACTTACAGCTTGTTCAGAGTACAGGAGCATACTTGTTCACTGGCTTGAGCTACTGAAATCTTATTATGCCCATCAAACATTCTTTACATTAGCTGCCTGTAAACAGGAAACAGGACTCAGAAATTGCACTATAGGTATTTAAAGTCATTACTAGTGACAGTTGTGCTACATTTTAGACCTGCTCCTTCAGCTTGGTACTGACTGACATCTGTGTTCACATACCACCTGCTATTTAAAGATGCCACCATTGCATATGACATTTTCAGTTGATAACCCGTTTGCTGTGGTGAGCCAAAAAAGTGAGGCACTCTCTTCCCACTGAAGTCTTTCTCTTTTTTGTTCCTTCCCACTTGTTAAAACACCTTAAGGTTGGTTTGTTTGTCTTAAAATTGCTGCTAAAATGACCATGGTAGGCCCTGGATTTATTACTTTTCCTTCCACTTCCTCTCTTTCCCATTTTAAAATTGTAACCCCTTATTTGTATTTGTGATTATATTGTATTCGCTCTAATTCTATAGTACAGAACCCCACACTTGCCTGAAAAAGGAATGAGTGTAAGGACCACTGGGTTTGGCCCAATAGTTTTGTATACTGCCCCCAGCAAAAGACCTTGGGGAGCTGTATAACTTGTCCTACATCCCTGCGTAGAAATTGTATTATTTTTTCCAGCCTGCCCTCAATATAGCTTCTAAGCTTTGTACTCTCAACTGCAGTGAAAGCAATATCTATCAGCTTCCATGAGTAAGGACTCTGTAAAAACTGAGTAAAGACCTCTGGATTTGGTCCTTTATCATTATAAATAGTAGCAATAATTGTTAAATAAAAGCAAAATTTGGCTGATTTACTCCAGACAGTGTTTATGCTCATTCACCTAATCATATTTTGCCTTCAGAAGTCTTTGGGAGCCATGAGCTTATATCTCGGAGCAAATTTAAATTATTCCAATCAAAAGACATATAGACAGCATAATGGGGTAAAATGATGGGCCAGATCCTCAGCTTGTGTAAATAAATATAACTCAAAAGACTTGAGTTTACACCAGGTGCGGATCTGACCCCATCTGTGAAAAAATAATGCCTACTTCCAATATGTAATTTCGGATAGTTTTTTTAAGAGAAGAAATGTTTCAGCACACAATTGCTGTCATCTTGCAGACAGAAGAGATGATGCCAGGTATTACTCAAGTTTGTTGAGTGGTAGAGGGTGAACTGGCACACCACACTATCTTCAATGTTACATCGCATTTAAAACAAAGAAATTATCCTTCATTGCTTACAGTATTCTGATGTGACTGCGTGCCGTAGGCATTATCTCACATCTGCGGTACAACATGCACTTATCCCGCTGGTTATATGTGGTAACAAGAGTCTTACAGAGAAATACATTACTTGTTTGCTGAGATTATATATCTCGGAGTGCAGAACGCTAGGTTGCACCAAGCCTGTGAGGAGGCTTGGAGTTATACCCGTGATTTACGCAGACTGCAGCCTACACACACCTACAGCTCACCCATACTTACAGAGATCACAGAAACCTAAGTAGATAGCGTGGTAACCTAAATATGCAACACCTGGGGTTTTTGCAAGTTTTCTCAAGCCTTTTTTAACCGTGCTGCTATACTTTTTTTTTTTTTCTTCACTTGACAGGTTGGCTGACCAACATATACATAAAACTGCTAGACATATGCTTATCATTTGCATCAGGGGCAATACCTCCTACACGCACCTACATAACCAGCAATGACCTACATAAATCCCCACACATGTTGCTTTGAATAATCTGCATCAGTCTGCAGGTGCTTGTGCACTAGTCAATAAATACTGGGTTCTTGACAAAACTCATTGTGTTTCAGATCCTTTTAATTTACAAGGCTTGATGAAAAACAGCTTTTTCTGTATGATCTTGCAGGTACTGAGGTACTTTTACTAGGTGGTGTGGAGAATGTGCACAATCCTGGTCATTTATGGGACTCACTAACTACTTCTGAAACAAAATTAGGGCAGATCTTTGTTACCAGAAGTGATCCGCTACTAGAGGTTTTCACTAAGGTTGATAGTAGAAAGCTAAGAAGCCATATGCTGGGGTTGTTGAAAAAAATATACAATTTCTAGGCAGAGAGAGATTACAGGATAGATGTTTTTCTTAAAAACAAAACCTATTATAGTGTTTTCTTAAAATGCTAAGAAGTTCTTGCGTACTGAGGATTTTACAGCAATTTGAAAACAAATTCTTGTTGTCTAAACTACTGTTTCACAAAAACATAGGGAGGTATTCATACTGGGTCTGATCCGTGACTGGTGTGAACAGGCATAGCTCCACTGATTGATTGTCAATGGAGTTGTGTCATTTAAACCAAAGATCGGACCCAAACAAGTCACAAAATTTCTTTCAGTGGAAAGAAGAAACATAACAATCAGTGAACTTTTGCAGCTGTTATAACTGCAGCAATTTACATTTGGTGTTATGATCTAAATGCGCTCTCTCTCTCTCTCTCTGTTTAACCATATTGATTCATCCATCCCTACTTCTCTAACCAGGATCACTACTAGCGTAGGTCAGATATTATTACTCTGTCACTTCAGGGCTTGTGCTTAGAAGGGGGCCCAGACTGTTTCCACCACTGTCAGCAGATCCCTCAGTACTAATGGGGCTTAGTTTTCAGAGCTGCTGACCGTCCAAAGCTCCACTGACTTCAACTGGAGTTACAGATGAAAAGCACCTTTGAAAATCAGGTCTTATACAAATACTTCATTGCTCCATGCAGAGGAGAACCAACAGGGGATGAATTGCTGCATGGTTGCAATAGGGCTATAGTGTGGCTGGTGGGGAGTGCTGAAGCCAGCAACAGTGAGAGAGGTGCCTGCTGTTTCTTTCAGCAGCAGCCTTTGGAGTTGGTGAAGGGAAATCATGGACAAGTGAGGTGCACCGACAAAATGAAGAAACGTCTTTCTCATAATGAAAATGTCTTCTTTCAGGCAAGAAATTGTACTCACTCTGGCTATACTAGCAGATTAGACATCCTCTGTGTGTTTTATTATTTGAAATGTCTCAGAGGCTAAATGAAAAAAGAATAAAAAACAATTGTCCAACAGGAGCATAATTTTCACATCTGCAGAGCTTCATACATAGAAAAAGTGTCAATGACCAAAATATCCCACTACCCATTGGCTGGGCTGAAAATGTTCCAGCCAACATTCTTTCAGGTGTGCTAGTTAAAAGTGAAAATACAGCATACTTCATTGCTGTTCCCTGAGGCTGATCTTGAATATCAATGAATTCATGTGCTGTAGTCAGGTTCACTTTATAAAAAAAGATTTTTATGATGGGCTCTAGTAGAGTTGAGAGACAGAATACAGTTGCCTAGTGCCAGATAATAAGCAAGGAGCTTAAAAATGAAAATATATATTATTTCAAAAAGAACATTGTCAGGCACAAATTCTTAGCTTAACCCTAAGCTATAGCCTGTGCCCTGACAGCTAGGGCCAAATCCTGCTCCAATTAAAGTCAATGGGAGTTCGGACCCTATACTGAATTTCAGCTGTCATATTGCATTTCATATTGTGTAAGAGATATGGTAAAGTAATCTCTTCATAACTGCTAGTAAAATGGAATTCTTTTTCTTGTGCACTGAATATTCCCTTATTTAAAATATTTGCTCCATTTTTGTGGTTTAAGATGTAACCCCCCTTCTTTGTTTCTGTAGCAAGCTGTATACACTCAGAGAGCCTTTATCTGATGGGCTATGTGCATTACAGGGACCATAAAAAAATGTATCACTCGGCTGTAAATTTGCACATTTTCAGTGACCACTCTCCTCTCTCTACAAATATACTGCATTTTCCCTTACAATAAAGATGTTTTATAATGGCAATATGGTGCTGTAACTCAAGAAGGTGGTGTTGCTCAGCTTCTCTTTGTCATGCAACTCCCACTGTATTCTAACGGCATATGTTACCTCTCTGTCATAAATTATCGTTTGAGTATGGCACATTTGTGTCTATATTTAGAAAACAACCCTCTTCTTTTGCAAAGACCCAAGAGCCATGCTAGAATGACCACATTGGATAACGGTTTCTGTATTGTAAAACAGTTCCTTATGGTGCTTCAGACTTGGGTTTTGCTTCCTAAATTCTTAATTACCAATCCTTAACTTATATTGGTGTCTGAGGAATAGTACCTCATTGTGTTGAAATAACTCTTCAAGCTGTTTCAGTCCATGAGGAAAATATTTTAGGTTGAAAATATACAATTCCAGAAAAAGGAATATTCAATTCCCCAAACCCCACAAATGGGGAACAGGTGTGTGTAAGAATAGGGAACTGTGTACATTTTTATATTGGTTTTATACAAATCCAATAAAAATATTAAACAAGAGGGAGTGAAATAATATACTTGGGACAAGGGAACCCTCAATTTTTTTAACTTAGTTATGTGTTGAATATACTTCTGAAACTCTGACACCTTTTTCTGTGTTATGCACTTTTAAAGAACTCTGCTAGTATGCAAAGACAGCAGCCATTTTCTTTTCAGAGTTGCTATAGCCTGTGCCAAGGAAACAAATGCACTGTGCGCTCTCTCATGGAGACTTTTTTATTTTTGTTCTTTTCTCATCTAAACTGAGATTGGAAGTAGGTAATTGCTCTTTCTTTATGGGAAAAAACATAACTTATAGCCTAAATCTTGAACGACGTCAATGCTACAGCTTTATCTAGACTCAAAAAGTTTATAGTAATACCGTGTCACCCTTTCAGCAGGACTCTTGCCCTTTCNGAGTGGTCACATTTCTAAATTGAGACATTTTTGTACGCAGCAATCCATAGTGAATGAGTATTTTTAGCTATTTCAGAACCATTAAATGTAGTTTAAAGTGCTGTAGTCTTTGTGTGAACATTTACTTCTAATTTACAAAGCACAGTTGTGTGCTACCAGAAGTTATAGTCTAACCTAGCAGAAACAGGTAACAATAGTTATTCTGATATTCCTAGTAAAGTTTCCAAGACAAACAGTAACTTTATACCCTGATGCAGAGACAAATTTATTTTATTTGGTTTGAAATGATAAAAGCTCATAAATTTATGTAAAGTGTAATAAAAAGGAAAAGTTGTTGCCATTATCATTAAAAGTAGATTTAACAGATTGAAATGAACTGATTGCTTTTGACAGCCCAGAAGATATTTATATTTTCACTGAACTTTTTATGTCAATTTTTCATCAGTAAACTATTTACTCTCTGTGATTCAGCTAGATTTTGACTCCCTTGATTGTTCATATGGGAAGCAGATGATGACGTTCTATTTAATTTTCACTACTCCTGTGTGTGTGATATATATTTTTCAGATGCTTGCCAAGATGTATTCTGCTCATATCATATTATTTTAATTCTCTCTTATCCCTAAGTCTGTATTTATTTATTTTTATTAAAAGTAAGAAGCCTTCCCTGAAATACTGAGAACATGGCAAAAGAAATTCCTTTAAAAACAAAGACCTGGATAGGAGAAGATTGTCTTTCCTGCTCTGCTTAGTGATTTTTAAGGCTTGATCCAGGACTCAAAACTCCCACTGACTTGTGTGGAGTTCCATATGCACACTGAAGCTCAGACTAAGGAATGTCAAATTGCATACACCTGTCAAATAGACCTGGGAGAATACTGCAGTACATTTTTAGCAAATGTTTGAATTTTTAAATTAATCTGTTTCAGACATCCTTGTGTCTCTTTCTTTTCTGTTTGTTTTCCACAGAAATTGAAGAAATTGAGTTTTACCAGCACTAATATTTATAGAAGAAAATTTCAAAATGGCGTGACTGCATATTTGCAGAAATCAAATTTTAAAATTGTGCACACAAGTATTTGTGCTAGAAGGGCTTTCATATTCATCCAGACAGGGAATTCAAACAAAACCACATGATTTTACATGACCAGTCGCAACTAAGTTGGTGGCACACAGGGAGCCTAATGGAACCACAGAGGTATCAGAAGGCTCTGCAACAGAGTACTGGGTCTTCCAGCTGACCCCACTATTAGTGGTCAGCTGGGATGTTTTGAGGATGCTTTGTCCATAACTATTGTTATAGTGGCTCCTAAATACACTCTTCATCAGCATTGCAATCCCAGGTTACTATGATTTACTGATGACTTGCATGAAATGAAATGGAAGACAACCTAAAACAGTAGAGGTAGAAATCCTGATCTGAGTCCAATCAATTGTGATATAATTCTTAATAGTCTTGTTGAATGTGTGGCCATCAGAGCATCTGCAAAGTCATGCATGGCAGAAATATTCTAGGTAGCATGTATCTTAGCTACTTTGAGCTGCCTCCACTTGGAGATGGAGACTAGTTTTCTTACTGTGTGTGATTTGGGGGGTGGGGTGGTTACTTCGCAGATAAAATCATTGTCAGACAGAGTTTGAGTCTGTTGGTTCAGCTATATTCAAAAAATCTGAATAATCAGAAGCATTATTTGTAATAAAAAGGGTTTTTCTGCTTGCCGTTTGGCCTGTGTTGTTTGCTGAGGATCTGGAGGTGTTTTGGACACTTCCAGAATTGGAACTGTGTACATCCTAGCTGAGACTAGCAGAGACCGAGTGAGCCCTTTATTGGGAGAGATTGACTGCACACCTTAAGCAGGGGGGAATTTGGCTGGCTGACAGAATGAAGGGAACAGTGCTTGCTGGGAACAGGGAAAACTGCTGCAAAAGGGGAAGAGGGATCAGTGTGGCAGTACTGACTCATTCCCTGGGAACTGGAAAGGCAGAAGGGTCTAAAAGGGGCAATCCCATGCGTCGAAGCCACCTTTTACATGAAGCGAGAATGAACTAATCGATAGAAATGGTCAGGAATTTTTCAACTGATTGTTTTTTCACTGAAAAATGCTGACTCACTGAAACCAAAACTGTTTGCAGTAAAGGGTCAGTTTGGACAAATTTCCTAACTCAAAAGAAAAAAAAAAAGGTGAGAAAAAAGTTTCAAAATTGTCAAAAGGGAAAATTTCAACATTTTCAAAACAAACATTTTTGTTTTTCAGTTTGAAAAGACTTTTTATTTCAAAACACCTTAATTTAACTTAATTTATACAAAGAACTTGGGGGTTTTTTAGATGAAATGTTTCAAGACTATTGAAACAAAATGTTTTGATGGACCTGAACCAATTTTTTTTCTGGTTATTTAGATTTTGACTTTTTGTCCTGAGTTAGAATGGGGAAAATTTTCCAAATCTCAAAAAACCATTTCCTACCCAGCCTGAAAGACCAGCAGTTATCATGACTCTTTTGGGGATGGGGCAAAGGTGGTGCATAGTGTCCTTGGGAAATGCAAGAGAACATGGCCACATATGAAGGTGACATTAAATCATCTCCTCTCTGCACCTGGGTAGCTACATTGACTGTTTCAGAAGGGATGCAGGGCCGTAGTCTTACCCTCTTGCCAACTACTGTAGAGATACCAGTCTTGTGTAGGCCACAGGGGTGTTCCTTTCTCTTCACTCCTCTGCACATTCATGCTGGGCCAGGCAGTCTTACCCACCCTGAGCAGAGATGTGCTGAATTACGCTATTGAAAATAATGGGCCAGATTTTGATCTCAGGTATACCAGCTTCAGTGGAGCTACTACAGGTTTACACTGGTAGAAGTGGTACCAGTATCTGGCTCAATGGTTTTTTACGATAGCTAAGTATGTCTGAAGCAATAGGGATGCATCAACCGTTGACCAAGGAGTGGTTTATTCACCCTGGATTTTCTTTAGACCATATCCCCTGTTTCTGTTTAAAGAAAGCAAAGTCTAAACTTATGTCATGCAGAAAGCTTCCAGATTCATGAGAAGAATGACATTTAGATATGTTTGTATTTGATAGCATTTTAGTGTATAAATGCTGTTCTAGTTCATTTATTTTTCTGTTTGTGAATTTTAACAAAAAAATCAGGTGATAGTTTTCAAGTCCGTGTTACCTATAGAAATTGGTCACAGGTGATCATAGTATTGGAGTTTAGTATTTGATTCCAGCTTCTCCCTCCAAAAAACCCTATGAAATTGGCTTAAAAATCAGTTACGATTTTTGAAAAAAAAATTATAAATGTTGGTACCTTTTTATTTGCTTATGGGTGTTGAGCCTTTAGGCTGCAAAGGGATAGAAACATATTTTTATTTGAAAGGATTTTAAAGCTGAGATTTACAAACAATATCATTATTCCAACATCTGGGGCTTTAAGGAAAACACTGGAAGTCATGAGACATGCAGCAAAATCACTAGAGTTGTCAGCATTGGTCTCCCTAAACAAAGTCCACTGCACTTCTGGAACCTGCTGCAGGGCGCAATGTCACTATAAAAACAGACCTGGGCCATTACAGGCCTACTCTGTCTTGGCCCCTTTAAAATCTGACTGAGGGAGGTTATGTGATGAAAGGACAATAAAAGAGTTGCCCTGTGGCTCAGTTTCTGGGAGAGACTCTCAGAAATGTCTTGATCTTCCTGAGTCTCTCCTTGGTGGTCCACAGAAGATGTGTGGGAAGAGGCTTAGAAGGACAACTGAAAAGCAGGAGAGAATACCTCAAGGAAGTGGTGGTGTTTGGCCTAAAAAGACAGCAAGAGTGTGTGGAAGAAACCCAAGATAAAAGATTATTTGAGTCTTTAGGGCAAAGAGGAGTGAGCTCCATGTCAAGAAGTCAATGGTTGTTATTTCAGGTAAAGATTTAAGGCTGTGGGGAACGGGAGGAGCACTGTTTGGCCTAGGACAGGTAGAGTTGTGTTAGCATTAGGCCTGCTTAGTACCACTTCTCAATGTTGCCAGCGTTAGTAATTTTAATGAAAGTCATGTGATATCTTGCTTACAGGTTCAACTCCTGTAGACAAGTATTTGTGTGAAAAGCTCATCTTTCTTAACAAAAAAAAAATTAAGTAATTTTCTAACCCTCATAATTGCAGGAAAAAAGTGACTGGAGTGTAACCTACAAATTCAAAAACCAGAAGGCAAATAAAAAATTCCCAAAGTTGTTATTTTTAAGACAATATCTTGATTTTTCAAATTTTATTTAAGGTTCCAGGCTAGAAATTCTTGAAAAGTTGGGAAGCAGCCACCTTTATCTCCCTGTGTCAATGAGGGAGATGAGGTCAGACCAAGGGAGAAAGACAATATTGTCTGGGAAGGCAATGAATCCAGTACCCATGGGGCTGTGTAGGGTTGAAGCAAGTAACCCTTTATAATAGGGAGTAGCCCCAGAGTTGCTTGCCTTTGAAAGCTAATGGAGAATGCAAGGTCCAATAACTGTGGAGGTAAGCTTGGGTTGGCTAAGGTCCATAGACTGGGTCTGTGGAACGAGGCACTGGGTTTTTAAGGTCAAACTTTTTCCTGACTGGTCCCAGACAGCTGGCATCAGCAGAAGGGGTGAATATGCAGAAATGAGACTAAATGTCCTCCATTTCTTTACAAAAGAAAAAACTGGTAACACAGAATAAAGTAAAATCCTCTTTACTTAATGTGAATCTCTGTCTCTGGTGATCAAGTCCTCTGTGTCCAAAGATAATTAGCACTTTATAATGCTAATTATTATAATTATGTCTGCGAAAAAAATCATTAGGGGGTAGGTCTGTTCAATGATTTTCAATTGCCCCCACTACTCAGAAATAAGGTCACTTTTCGATTAACTTGCTCTAGGAGCTCAAAGCTGAAAAAATACTTACAGAAAATCCTTTGATTGTTTATTCCCTCATTTATAACATCCTGCAAATTATCTAAAAAGCCAAATAAAGAAAAATAAAATATTAGTGTGAGAAAATTACATGAAAACTTTCAGATTCCGGGCACTGAGATTAAAGAAATCATTGCCTCCTTTGCCATTTTGTGCCATTAATGTGTGCACTTTGTGCCAAAATAGTATTAGAAAGCTCCCTTATAGATTCCCTTGTGTCTTGTTTTTATTCATATTCCCACAACCAATTGGGAGGGGAGGGTTGAGATAAATTTACGAGCAACTGTAGAAAATATAAATGTGGACCAGTAATAAAAAATTACAAATGGTGTCACCATAGTGACTGGAAATTATCAGTTGTATAGTAATTTCCTATTTCCTCCATATCACTAACATGTCTATGGAGGCTGGTTTAGCAGTCCAAATCCTTTCCACATTGGCTTGAAGTGTTTTGCAAATTATATTGTGATCAGTTTACAGGTTCTTATACTCTCACATTTGAAATAACCCAGTTTTCACCTGGTCAAATCTTGTGAATTCAGGCTTTAGGGAAACTGAGACGAGAATCTAGTATGAGGAACCAGGGAACTGAGGGTAGGAGCGTTGCCCCAGGGGTAGAGTTGAGAGGCCATTGGGTGAGAAAGTGGGGGAGATTAGAATAGGGGAGCTGGGCTATAGGAGAAGTGGAGGAGAAACTTACTTTGGGAACCAAAGTTTGATAATTTTGGCCTAAATGACCTGCACAAGGCCACACAAGAAGTTAGAGACATAGCCAGGAGTTCCTCAATGCTCAATCAGACAAAGTTGTCTCTCCAAAATAGACACTTTTTAAAAACTATCTGGAGATTTTATTGAAGCCTATATTATGTTACTGCTTACAGTCAGATAGACACATAGGGGTTAGAAGAAAATAGTTTTTTTCCTGACTTTATAAGCTAGATCAGAGAATTCAACTAAAACACAACTCCTGTTTCAAAGAAATTAAATTAATATTTCTTTCTGAGCTCAGCTGACTGTCATGGTCAGATGAGATAGGCTCAGCCAGTCAAGGACACAAGAAAAATTCCATGTGACTTCTGCAATATGACTTAACCCTTGTTTCATAGTCTCATGAACCAGACTTGACATAAAATATACCACAAACAATAGCCTGACAAATAAACACACAGTAAAAAAGATCACAGAAAGTTTTTGTTGACAGTTCTCAAGCATGCACAAAACTTGAGCAAACAAGTACAGGTTTGTAGAAGCAGTTTGAATTTGAACTAAGGCTGATTCTGAGTACTCTTGCAGCCTGATTCAAAAAGTTCCTACAGCTCAAGAAGCTGGCATAAATAAAGAAAAGTTATTGGAGAAGAAAACATTGCCCTCCCAAGGTTGTGAAGAAGAAAGATCCTCAATGATAAGGTCTCCATATGGAAATTAGTCCTTCACATGTAATTTGACATCTTAAAAGGAAAAGCTTCCCAGGAGAAAGCAAGATCTCTGTTACATAGTTTGAGCTCTTTGAAAGGGAAAGACTCTAGTGAATTTTGAGAAGATGGCCATTTCTGTGAATTTTCAAAAGATTATATTTCATTCTCAGAAAGTGTCAATCAAAAATCTTAATGAAATATCTTTGAAGGCCCTTCTTCCAAGCATGTACACCACTGTTTGGTAAGATGTTGTAGTAAAATACATTGAATCCCAAATATTTATGCTGAAGGGAAAAAAAGTCAGAAGAATGCCAGTCTAGCAGCCAGTTCAGAAAACATAGGTCAGACATAGGATTAACATTACTATACTTCCTTCCTTGTGAATTGGTGGAGGTGGACTGATTTAATTTTGTATTAGGCCCAATCTATTACAGGCCTCATCTTATAGCACCATCCTCCTGTCAGACCAAGCTTTATTATGCCACTCCGCTCACCCCCTGAGGCAACCCTCATCTATATTTCTCAAGGAATCAGGGAAATTATCTTCAGCTGGGGCAGTTTCTTTAATTGCATCTTCTTAACAAACGCAGTCTTACCCCCTGCAGACTCTTAGTTCAAAGTCTGTGCAAGCATATCAGTCCCTTCCCCAAGTCAGTCTCTCACACCAGTAATTCCCATAACAAGATTTCTTGGCTCAGAGCCTCAGTCCCCAAGAAGAACAGGAGTACTTGTGGCACCTTAGAGATTAACCAATTTATTTGAGCATAAGCTTTCGTGGACTACAGCCCACTTCTTCGGATGCATAGAATGGAACATATATTGAGGAGATATATATACACATACAGAGAGCATGAAAAGAAGGGAGTTGTCTTACCGACTCTGAGAGGCCAATTAAGTAAGAGAAAAAACTTTTTAAGTGATAATCAAGATAGCTCAGTACAGACAGTTTGATACGTGCTCCCAAACAGTCTCCTCTCATGTATGTTTGGCTTTCTCGAGCAGTTCTTTTCAGCAGTAACTCCAGTGGCAGTTCCTTGGGAGCACCACCCAGGCACTTACACTTCCTGGAGGAAGTTGTAATCCCCTCCTGCTTATTCGTGGTGCTGTCTTTTATAATGTTCAGCTAATTAAGTTCCAACTCTTTCCTCAGGTACCATTGCAATAAAGCACATTAGTATGTGCTTAATTTTAAACAACATTGATGGCAATGGAATTACTCGTCTGCTTAAAGTTAAGCTTATATTTAAGTGCTTTGTTGGATCAGAAGCCATTCACCTAGGACAAGTTAAATGAGACTCTCCTGAAGTACTAATTAGCTGCAATTCCTCACACTATTATCCTGTCCAGATTGAGGTCAGAAAGTGATGTAAGTGCATCAGGCAGACAGCAATTTAAAATTGCCTTGAGCAACCCTGCAATCCAGTTCTGCCTTATTTTTAAACAGCAGAAGGAAGCAAAAGTAAGAGGGCTGCTTTTCAGCTTTTTTTTTTTTTTTTTAAATGTCTTTTGTACCTTTGACTAGAGTGAAGTAGCTTGGCTAAGCTAGTCTCTCTGTACAGTGGAGTTCCTGAACATGAAAGTCATTTGTGTTGTCAATCACAAACATAAATTTGTTAAACAAGGTATCACATTTAAGCCATGGAAAGGAGTGTGTGATTAAAAGAGTATTATCCCTTTAAAGGACAAGCTGGAGCCTGCATTCTGGGGATAATCAAGGCAGCCTTGTCCTGCTCTACCCTGAGGGCTGAGCTATATAAACAAGAGCAGAAGTGGAGCAGGAGAGAGAAGTAAAAGTCAGGTGGGCTGCAGTGGGTGGCAGTTGTTCTCCCGGGGACCTGCAGCTTCAGACAATCCAAGTCTAAAATAGGGAAAGAACAAGTAAAAAATTACTTAGACAAGTTAGATGTCTTCAAATCACCAGAGCCTGATGAAATGTGTCCTAGAATACTCAAGGAGCTGACTGAGGAGATATCTGAGCCATTAGCAATTATCTTTGAAAAGTCATGGAAGATGGGAGACATTCCACAAGACTGGAAAAGGGCAAATATAGTGCCCATCTATAAAAAGGGAAATAAGGACAACCCGGGGAATTAGAGACCAGTCAGCTTAACTTTTATATCCGGAAAGATAATGGAGCAAATAATTAAAAAATCAATTTGCAAACATCTAGAAGATAATAAGGTGATATGTAACAGTCAGCATGGATTTGTCAAGAACAAATCATGTCAAACCAACATGATAGCTCTCTTTGACAGGGTAACAAGCTTTGTGGATGGGGGGGATCAGTAGACAGAGTATATCTTGACTTTAGTAAAGCTTTTGATACTGTCTCGCATGACCTTATCATAAACAAACTAGGGAAATGTAACCTAGATGGAGCTACTATAATGTGGGTGCAAAACTGTTTGGAACATCATTCCCAGAGAGTAGTTATCAGTGGTTCACAGTCATGCTGGAAGGGCATAATGAGTGGGGTCCTGCAGGGATCAGGTCTGGGCCCGGTTCTATTCAATATCTTCATCAGTGATTTAGATAATGATATAGAGAGTACACTTAGAAAGTTTGCAGACAATACCAAGCTGGGAGGGGTTGCAAGTGCTTTGGAGGATAGGATTAAAATTCAAAATGATCTGGACAAACTGGAGAAATGGTCTGAAGTAAATAGGATGATATTCAATAAAGACAAATGCAAAGTACTCAATTTAGGAAGGAACAATCAGTTGCACACATACAAAATGGGAAATGGCTGCCTAGGAAGGAATACTGCGGAAAAGGATCTGGGGGTCGTAGTAGACCATCAGCTAAATATGAGTCAACAGTGTAACAGTTTTCAAGTACATAAACAGTTGTTACAAGGAGGAGGGAGAAAAGTTGTTCTTATTAATCTTTCGGGATAGGACAAGAAGCAATGGGCTTAAATTTCAGCAAGGGAGTTTTAGGTTGGACATTAGGAAAAACTTCCTAACTGTCAGGGTGGTTAAACACTGGAATAAATTGCCTAGGGAGGTTGTGGAATCTCCATCATTGGAGATTTTTAAGAGCATGTTAGACAAACACCTGTCAGGAATGGTCTAGATAATTAGCCCTGCCATGAGTGCAGGAGATTGAACTCAAGGTCCCTTCCAGTCCTATGATTCTATGATTATTTTGCCTAGATCTGTGCATTTTCTATGCTATCTAAACAAAGAGTAATCCTGTGCAAAGTCTATATGTGTGTCTGCTTTCACTACAGCATATCCCCGAAGAGTTAAACTATAAACACTGAGCACCTATATGTCTGGAGATCTGGGAAGGGGTGTACTTAACTTATAATGTAGTCAGCATTAATCCCAGGGGCTAGGCAGCTGGACCATGGAGTCTCAGCTCTCGGAAGGGGGTGCAAGACAGAGGAGCTGCACTTTGAGAGTGTTACTAGAGATCTCAGCCAAGGGAAGAGCCTGGACTCTAAGACTCAAGAGACTTAAAGCACATCTTGTCCAGTGAGGTGGGCCCCAAACACAATAGCCTCGGGAGTGTCCAGCCAGGGGGAGCTCTACTACGGCTGCGTGTGTGTAACCCCATCATTTCACATATAGACAAAGCATTAGAAAACATACAGTCGATTCAGAACAATCTTCCCTTATAAGGAGTGTGAACTAGATGACATGATAGGTCATTTTAATTTCTAACAGATATGGAGGAGCATGAGGTTTGGACAGAAACATCCCACAAGAGAAGAACTATTAACTGGGATTCTCTATATCTAGTAAAGAGGAAAGGATAGAAGTTGATGAAGTACAGGTAGGAACTGAAGAGAAACAGCCAAATGAAAAAGAGTCCCATTCAATTACATCACATGAAGGCAGATAACTAAAAAGTGTCAAATTTTATAAGTACTTGTCTACAAATGCTAGAAGTCTAACTACTATGATGGGTGAAATTGAGTGCCTGTTCTTAAATGAGGATACTGATATAATAAGCATCACAGAAACTTGGTTCAATGATGACAAACAATTGGACACTGTAATACCATGGTACAAAATATATAGGAATGACAGATAGGTCGTGCTTGTGTGGGAGTGGCACTATGTGTGAAAGAAAGCATAGAGTCAAACAGAGTAAAAATCTTAAATGAATCAAACTGTACGATAGAATTGCTATGGATAGAAATTCTATGCTTGAACAATAATAGTATAGCAATAGGACTGTTCTACTGACCACCTGGTGATCAGTGATGGTGACTGTGAAATGCTCAGGGAGATTAGAGAAACTATAAAAACAGAAAATTCAAAAATAATGAGGGATTTCAAGTATCCCCATGTTAACTGGGTTCATGTCACCTCAGGTTGGGATGCAGACATAAAGTTTCTATTCACCATTAGTGACTGCTTTTTTGAATAGCTACTCCTGGAATCTGCAAAGGGAGAGGCAATTCTTGCTTTAGTCCTAAAGAAAGCACAGGATCTGGCCCAAGAGGTGAATATAGCTGAACTACTCGGTAATAGTGACCATACTGTAATTAAATTTAACATCCTTCTGGGGGAGGGAAATTCCAAAGAAACCCACCACAGTAGCATTTAACTTCAGAAAGGGGAACTACACAAAAATGAGGAAGCTAGTTAAACGGAAATTAAAAGAAACAGTCACAAGAGTGAAACACCTGCAAGCTGCATGGAAAGTTTTTGAAAAGCACCATATTAGAGGCTCAAATGAAATATATATCCCAAATTAAAAAGAATACTAAGAGGACCAAAATAATGCTACCGTGGCTAAACAGAGTAAAAGAAGTGGTTAGAGGCAAAAAGCCCTCATTTAAAAATTGGAAGTCAAGACTACTAAGAAAAATAGAAAGTAGCATAAACTCTGGCAAGCCAAGTGTAAAAGTATAATTAGGCAGGCCAAAAAAAAACTTGATAAGAGGGAAGGTCCTCTTGTAGATCTGTAACTGGTTAAAAGGCAGGAAACAAAGGGTAGGAATAAATGGTCAGTTTTCAGAATGGAGAGGAGTAAATAGCTGTGACCCCCAGGGGTCTGTATTAGGACCAGTGCTGTTCAACGTATTCATAAATGATCTGGAGAAAGGAGTAAACAGTGAGGCAGCAACTTTTTCAGATGATACAAAATTACTCAAGATATTTAAGTCCAAAGCTGGATTTTGAAGAGTTATAAAGGGATCTCATAAAACTGTGTGACTGGGCAACAAAATGACAAACGAAATTCAATGTTAATAGATGCATGCATATTGGAAAGCATAATCTCAACTACACATATAAAATGATGGGGTCTAAATTAGCTATTACCACTCAAGAAAGTCATTTTGGAATAATTGTGGTTAGGTCTCTGAAAATATCCTCTCAACCCACAGCAGCAGTCAGAAAAGCTAACAGACTGTTAGAAACCATTAGGAAAGATTAGATAACACTGGTCTACAATTTTTGAGAAGTCGTCTGCTTCAGAAATAAAATGTGCTAGTTATGTATTTTGATATGCTGAATTCAACTATGACAATTAAAACATCTGATTGGCTACTGTTTCTAAGATATTTAAGTTTTTACCTTTTATGTCTATGTATATTGTGTAGATAGAGTTTTAATCCTAAATTGTAAACCTAGGTCTTTTCATGTGTTTATGGTTGCTTTACATGATAATATTTCACCTGTCCTGTTTATGTAACACTTTAAAAATCAGCAAAAGGGTTATATAAATAAAATTTATTATGAAACAAAAGGCAAAAAACTATTATGTACATAGTTTAGTCCTATTCAGTGTCTACTCAGCGCTTCTTGACTTGTCTCTTGTATTCATTAAATGGAGCATCTCTTGTCACTGTCCAGCAATAGTCTGCAAGCATTGATGGGCTCCATTTGCCCTGATAGCATTTCTCCATTGTTGCAATGTCCTGGTGAAATCGCTTGCCATGCTCGTCGCTCACTGCTCCGCAGTTCGGTGGAAAAAAAAAAATCTAGATGAGAGTGCAAAAAATGTATCTTTAGTGACGTGTTGCAACCAAGGCTTTTGTATGCCTTGAGGAAGTTTTCCACCAACAACCTGTAGTTGTCTGCCTTGTTGTTTCCAAGAAAATTTATTGCCACTAACTGGAAGGCTTTCCATGCTGTCTTTTCCTTGCCACGCAGTGCATGGTCAAATGCATCATCTCGAAGAAGTTCACAAATCTGAGGACCAACAAAGTTAGCTTCACTTAACCTTGGAAATTTTCCACGGAGGTACTTGAAAGCTGCTTGTGTTTTGTCAATGGCCTTGACAAAGTTCTTCATCAGACCCAGCTTGATGTGTAAGGGTGGTAACAAAATCTTCCTTGATTCAACAAGTGGTGGATGCTGAACACTTTTCCTCCCAGACTCCAATGACTGTCGGAATGGTCAATCTTTCTTGATGTAGTGGGAATCTCTTGCACGACTATCCCATTCGCAGAAAAAACAGCAGTACTTTGTGTATCCAGTCTGCAGACCAAGCAAGATTGCAACAACCTTCAAATCGCCACAAAGCTGCCACTGATGTTGGTCATAGTTTATGCACCTCAAAAGTTGTTTCTTGTTGTCAGAGGTTTCCTTCATATGGACTGCATGACCAACTGGAATTGATGGCAAAACATTGCCATTATGCAGTAAAACAGCTTTAAGACTCGTCTTCGATGAATCAATGAACAGTCTCCACTCATCTGGATCGTGAACGATGTAGAGGGCTGCCATCACACCATCGATGTTGTTGCAGGCTACAAGATCACCTTCCATGAAGAAGAATGGGACAAGATCCTTTTGACGGTCACGGAACATGGAAACCCTAACATCACCTGCCAGGAGATTCCACTGCTGTAGTCTGGACCCCAACAGCTCTGCCTTACTCTTGGATAGTTCCAAATCCCTGACAAGGTCATTCAGTTCACCTTGTGTTATGAGGTGTGGTTCAGAGGAGGAGGATGGGAGAAAATGTGGGTCCTGTGACATTGATGGTTCAGGACCAGAAGTTTCATCCTCTTCCTCTTCCTCATCTGACTCAAGTGAGAATGATTCTAGTGCATCAGGAACCGGCAGTCCTTCTCCGTGGGGTACTGGGCTTATAGGAATGTTTGGATAATGCACAGTCCACTTTTTCTTCTTTGACACACCTTTCCCAACTGGAGGCACCATGCAGAAGTAACAATTGCTGGTATGATCTGTTGGCTCCCTCCAAATCATTGGCACTGCAAAAGGCATAGATTTCCTTTTCCTGTTCAACCACTGGCGAAGATTTGTTGCACAAGTGTTGCAGCATATGTGTGGGGCCCACCTCTTGTCCTGATCTCCAGTTTTGCAGCCAAAATAAAGGTGATAGGCTTTCTTAACCATAGTGGTTATACTGCGCTTTTGTGATGCAAAAGTCACTTCACCGCAAACATAGCAGAAGTTATCTGCACTGTTCACACAAGTACGAGGCATCTCTGCTCACTTTGGCTAAACAGAAATGTGTCTCTTTGCAAAACCAAACACTGACAAATAAGAGAGCAAGACACTGTATGATTTCTAGAGCTGATATAGGGCAATTTGTTCAGCACAGTGATGTAAGCTTCGTTATGATTGCATCATCCATGACTTCTAGGAATAACATGATGCAATTCATATCATGTATGATGCAATACCAGCTTCAGATTGCATCATTCATTGTTTTGCCTAAAAAGCAAGAACTGTCCAAACCCAGTCATAGATTTATTCATAGATCCAGTCAAAGATGTATTTTAGTCATTTCTGGTTTAAATTGAGATCCCTTCCCTTTATAACTCACTTATCCTCTGCCATTCCCAAGTCAAGGGTCGTATATACTGACCCAATAGCATATCTTGAAAACTAGAGCCAATCAACAATTTTAAGCATCATTTTCGTTCTGTGACCCAGAATTAGTAAAGTTTGACTACATTTATTTCAGTAGCATTTTGGCTGTAGAGCAGTGTAATAAGAGTAAATATCATAATTCTGTTATTTAAATCCATGCTATGCCCACACCTTGAATACTTTGTGCAGATCTGGTTACCCCATCTCAAAAAAGATCAATTAGAAATGGAAAAGGTACAGAGAATGTCAACAAAAATGATTAAGGGTACAGAACATCTTCCCTATGAGGAGAGATTAAAAAGATTTGGACTGTTCAGCTTGGAAAAGAGACAACCAAGATGGAGGTATGATAGAGGTCTATAAAATCATGACTGATATGGAGAAAGTAAATAAGGAAGTGTTATTTACCCCTTCACATAATACAAGAACCAGGGGTCACCCAATGAAATTAATAGGCAGCAGCTTTAAAACAAACAAAAGGAAGTACTTCTTTACACAACACAGTCAACCTGTGAAACTCATTGATAGGATCTTGTGAAGGCAAAAAAACTATAAGTGGCTATTAGCCAAGATGGTCAGGAACGCAGTCCTGTGCTCTGGGTGTCCCTAATGTTTTGACTGCCAGATGCTGGGACTGGATGACAGGGGATGGATCACTTAATGATTGCCTGATTCTGTTGATTCCCTTTGAAACATTGGCTTTGACATTGGCCACTGTCTACTGGGCTAGATGGACCATTGGTCTGACCCAGTATGGCCGTTCTGATGTTTTTAACTTTGGTTGGCCAAATCCTGATAGATGTTGAGCACTCACAGTTCCCATCGACATCAAAAAGATCTGTAGTGCTTAGCATCACTTAGTAGTTGGCCCTTAGGTTATGAGTATGTGGTTCTAAAAGTTATGACTCTGACGTGACACGAACAGATATGACACAAGACTATGAGCTGTCTTGTGGTAAGCCTTATGTTGGTGCACAATTTAAGAGATGAGGGGAGGGATAGCTCAGTGGTTTGAGCATTGGCCTGCTAAACCCAAGGTTGTAAGTTCAATCCTTGAGGGGGCCACTTAGGGATCTGGGGCAAAATCAGTAGTTGGTCCTGCTAGTGAAGGCAGGGGACTGGACTTGATGACTTTTCAAGGTCCCTTCCAGTTCTAGGAGATAGAACATCTCTATTAATTTATTTACAAGGAGCAGTGGTTATCCAAAGTTTCAGTTCTTGTAGTCACTTCATGCAAGTAGTGGGAACATTTAGTGACTGTAGCAACTCAAGAGGGGTTGTTTAAGTGTGGGATAGGAACAGGTCCCCACCCTTATTCCACACTCACCAGAATTGCTGAGCCAGCATTGGGGAAGGAGATAGCAAGTAAGGAAGCATATACCGCCCCAGTTACTGCAACTCCCTCTGTGTGCTCCCCTTCCACTTTGAACAATATACATGCATCAGGTACCACGCCTTTGGGAGCAGATGCTGGGAAAACACAAGCACCTTTGTGCCTTCCACCACAGCATGTGGATAGTGTATCAAAGTAAATTTGCTCTAAATGAAGAGGTAAAATTCTAGTGAACGCAGATGGTAGCCAATCTAAAGAAAGAATTGCTTTTTTCTATTCTCATTTGCTTCATTCAGTGATTCTGCTGGTTCAGTCTGGGTGCCCGTAGTTCAGGGAATGGACTCACTGCACATGAGAATAATGAGATATTTGTTTTGTTTATAGTTTCCTTAAAATGGAAGGAAAGTTGAAATGAGGCAATAATGCTCTTGTTGTTGCTCTAACTTTTTAAAACTTCCTTGTACTAATCTGTTAGTTTAGAGAGATTAGTTAAATTAATCTCTTGGTTCCAGTGGGTGTAGAACCCCAGGTGCAAACTGTGAGATTTCTAGCCCAAGGAATTAATAAATCTGCTAATTGTGTCATGTCTGTGATTTAGACTGGAATATATTTTGCAATTTGTTTAATAAACTTGTGTGCCTAAATACCATGTGTTTGTGGGATGGTCCCCTGAGATTCATCTTGAAGGTTGCCCAAATGTATCTCCTCTTCCACAGTGACCTACGTAGGAAGTGACATGAGACGTGTGGTGGTTTAATTAGAAAAATGTTGGCATCAGATTAATAATGTAGAATACCCTTTTCTTCAGCTTCTGTTTCATATAAATATCCCTCTTCAGAGCTCCAGTTCCATATGGCAATTAGAAATACTTGTTCACATGCTGAACCAGTTCTGTAGCTTTGTGAACAGTGAAAACGGTTTTTCTATGAGCCCGTAAAAACTAGTGATGGACAAACTTCTTCAGATAAAATACTACTTGCCCTACCCACCCAAGAATGTTTGTTTATTTTTAGACCCAAACTGAGATCAGAACTTTTTTGAAGTTCTGACATTTTTGTATAGCTTTTTATTTTTAATTCCAGTTTTTGTGTGCCTGTAAACATCTGGATGCATGCCGGGAATGAAAGTGGCAATGGCCTGAAAAATCTCGCAGGGTGTGCAGCCAACTTTGGCAAATTCAGTAAATCTAGATAATTTGAATGATAGTATTTAAAAGAATAGCAAATGATTTACAGTAAATTATTTATTCAACAAAATAATCTCTTTTGTCTGCTGTTGGAACATCCAGAACCAAATAGTGATTTCCTTGAATTTTCTTATTGCTCAGAGAATTTTTGAGTGAGTTTTTGTTACTCTATACATTGACTGCAAACAATGCATAGTATTTGATACTCTGTATTCAAAATGTTAGCTATATTGATTGGTCATGATTGGTCACATAAATCACACTGAGAACATGATAGTTAATATATTCGTGGCTTTTACTTGAGCACTAAGTGTTGCTACGGAAGGCTGGTGAACCTGCGAGGGTGGAAACTTTTTAATTCCACATCAGGATTGCCTACATTGTTTGCACGGAGCATCTTTACAGGATCTTTCTGCTTTGCGAAAAACAAGTTATTCAGACTATTTAAGTGGAAAAACATATGGATGTCACCTTCCTATACACCAACATCCCTTACAATGATGGCATAGTTGCCTACCTTTCATATTTACAAGACAATGGAAAATCCTCAAATATCCACCCCAAATACATGGCCAAACTCATCCATTTCATCCTCACCCATAACAATTTCACATTCAGCAAGAAACACTTTGTCCAAATCATGGGAACAGTCAGGGATAATATGATGGCTCCCCAATACTCCAACCTCTTCAAGTTGGTCAATGAAGAATAATTTCTGGATAAATGCACCATGAAACCAATGATATACCTGAGATACATTGATGATATTTTATCCTCTGGACAGATGACTTATACTCCCTATCATGGATCCACAGGGCCAGTGTTCTTGACAGCTCTTGAACAATCCAGTGTGTCAACTCCCGTAGGGTCACACTCCCTCAGTGGGGTGAGCCCCTTGGCTTCACAACCTCCTGGGACCAAACCTCAGTGCCTTCAGCACCCCTGCTTCACACCATGAGCTCCCTTCAGCAAGTCCATCTGAATTGGACACCTGCAAGACTTACACACCCAAAAGAAGCAATGCACCACCACACATTCACAGAGGCCACAGCATCTTTTCCATTACCTTGGCAGTTGTTATACCAGGCACTTCCAAGATTCCTTTAGCACTCTTACTAATCTATCACATGTACAGTTTACAGTACACAGTTCAGAGCAGTTTCACACCCTCCCTTAGATCTGGTCTGTTCGATGAAACTAGTGTTGTGCACATGAGGAGCTCAAGTGTGTCTCCTACATCCTTTTTCCACCCGAAAACCTTTGGGTTTGAAACTGAGATGGGGTCCTACTACTAACTCCTCATCATCATCTTCCAGGGCAGTGAACTCATATTCCTCCATTTGTCAACTGTCTTGACTGCAATCTGGGGCTGTGATTTGGACTCTCTTGGTTAAAAGAACCCACCATGGTGAGCTCACCGCTTTGGTCACAGCATCAGAGCCAGTGTGACTCACATCTCACCATCCCTCTGTCCCACTCAGCTACAGGGATCTGATTATAGATAGGCAAATAACTTGAGCTTCACAGCTCTCCCTTTGTGTTACTAGCCAGGGGGGAAATCCCTGCCTCCCTGCTAGCCAGGCTATTGCCTGTTCTCTGACACCTGCATTCTCAGCCTTCTGGCTCCCTGGATTCAAATCTTTGGCCATTACAGAAGCAGGACTGGATCCTGTCTTAAAGATATACGGTCATTTCCCAAAAGGACATCAAAGCTGTTGTCCTGGAGAACCCCAACTACCAGCCACCTCGATCCCTCCTGTTTCTGCACAGGGATCTAAGTTGTAGGCAGGGTGAATAACTTCATATTCACCCAAGTTACACAGCCCTTCAGCATTTGATGAGGTTGAACCACACAGGGTCTGACAAAGATTCTCTCTGTTCCAGAGTCTCTTCACCACCATAAATGTCTTCCCATTAACCATCACCTTCCTCTCCCACTGGGGATCAGATGTGCCTGAGTTCTGGAGAGTACAAGGGGACATGTACACTGGGGCCTGGAGTGGGAGCCTGTCTGCCCCCACCCCATGTTCCCTGAAGGAGCTGGCTGTGTGACTGACTTTTCGGAGGAAAGCAGTCACATATTTCACTCTCTGAGCCAGAGTTACAAGCTGCCTTCATGGGTGGACAGAGGGTGGGTTAGCTCCCCTGTCCTGGGCATTCACCAAATTAACTCTTCAAGGATTCTATTTGGCCACCATTCCCTTGATTTTGGGGCATTGTGCCCACTTATGCCTTTTTTCTCACAAGTCTCTGCCCCATCGGCTCCTCCCCCAACTTTGGATTTACCTGAATCCCACTTCTGGGATGCCTCCATGGGTTCCCTTTCCCCAGACCCATGCTTAGGCCAGTCCCCTTTGGGTCTCTTTTCACACCCAGACCTACTGTCCACAAACTCATTGACCAACCTGTTTGCACTCCACAGGTCTTTAGGCTTCCTGTTTACTAACCACATTTTCAGGTCCTGAGGGCAGATCTCATATAGCTGCTCCAACCCAAGCAGGTTATACAAATATTCCAGTGTAGTGACCCCTGCATCCTTACCACATTTGCAGAGATTTTCTCTCATTAGGATGGTGACTTACATGTAGGTGACACCTATGGTCTTTTGTACATCCCAAAACCTTGTCCTATACACCTCAGGGGTCAATTTGAACTTGAGCACCAAAGCTTTTTTGAACAGTTCATAGTCCCAAGTATCCACTCCATCTGGCTGTATGCCTCTATGGCTTTGGGTCCAAGTAAGGGGTGAGGACAGTGAAGCCGATCCGCAGGATCAACCTGGTTCAGATCACAAGTCTTTTCAAAGTCAGTGAAGTAGGCATCAATATTTCTTCCCTCCTTCCTTAAACTGGGGCAATAATTTGGTATCTAGCTTCCCTGTGGAATTGGCATTTCCCCACTTACCTCTCGGTGGGTCCCCTTTTCCCTCAGCTTCTCCATCTTCTGTTCATGCTTTTGCTGCTTCTCCAGTTGTTCTGCTCATGCTTTTGCTGCTCCACACAGTCAGCTCATTCCCTCTCCCAGTCCTCTGTCTATCTCCTTTGCTATCAGCTACAACTCCAACCACTTCAAATCTATCAATGGGGAACCAGGTCGTGAAGACCCCTTTCTGCATTGGGAACCAGATGTGGTGAATGCCCTGTTTCTGCACCATCTGCTGCCTCTGCTATTCCCAGACTCTCTGAAAGCCCCACTTGGATCTCAAACCTGCTTCTTGGACTGGTTGTCCAGATGTGCGATCAGCTGCTCCTTGTTGAGCTTCCCAACACCTAACCCTCTCTCTCTGCACAGGTTTGCAATGTCCTTCATAGGGAGATGTTGTACACCATTTCCTTGCTGTTTCCTTTATCTTCCCTTGTTTTACCACTGCCAGTCACTTCTGGTGCCTTTACCACCCACCCTCTGCTACCACCTGTCATGGATCCACAGGGTCACTACTCTCTAACTCTCTATCAACTCTGGAATAGTCCCTGGGGGCACCCCTTCGGTGTGCAACCCTCTTAGGGTCAAACTATTTCACTGGAGTAAGCACGTTGGCTTCACCATCTCCTGGGACTGAACATTGGAGCCCTCAGCACCCCTCCTTCATGCCATGAGCTCCCCTCAACGAATCCACTTGAATTGGACACCTGGGGAAGACTTACACACCCAAAGGGAGCAATGCATCCCTGGCTTCCTAACTCTGGAGTGACTCTCAGCCAGCATTGTAAAAAGAGAAGGGTTTATTAGATGTCTAGCACACAGTGTAGAAAGTCCTTAGTTAACACAGAGAAATAGAAAGTTACAGCAAAATCCATTTGAGTCAGCCCTGAGCCCAGTCTCTGACACCAGTCCAGTAGCGTCTCCTCTTCCAGCAGCCCACATTAACAACTACAAGGGGTCCCTTCTTAGTCTTTTGTTCTTGTTCCCAGGAAATATGGTCACCTGGCCATCTTCCTTTAGGGTGACCAGATGTCCCGATTTTATAGGGACAGTCCCGATATTTGGGGCTTTGTCTTATATAGGCGCCCATTACCCCCAATCCCCTGTCCCGATTTTTCACACTTGCTGTCTGGTCACCCTATCTTCCTTAGTCCTTTTGTTCACCAGCTGGTTACAGTCAGCTGGCTTCCTGCAGAGAGTGGGCCCCTTGGTGGTTAGTTGCTAGGTACCCAATGTCCAGGCAGTTATCTGGGCCCAGGCCCCAGACATCTAGGCGTCAATCATGCCTGGACCTCTGGGTCTCTGCAAAGAATAAACAACCTTTTCCCACCAGATAGTTAACCATGCACCACAGAGAGGAAACTGAGGCACACACAATATTCACCCAAAATATTATGAAAAATTCCCACTTTGTCTCACTCCCTCATAGATTTCCACCACAACTTCACCAACTACCACCCACGCCTTAAACTCTCTCTGGAACACTTCCACACCAGCATCAGATTCCTGGACACCACAATCAGCTTCAATGATGGAACCCTGCAGACAACTATATACAAGAAACCCAAGGATCACCACACCTACCTTCCAGTAACCATCCCAAACACACCAAGAAATTTATCATCAATACCCAGGCACTCAGATACCACAGAATATGATCCGTGAAGAAAGTCCGGGGTATATACCTTGACACACTCAAAACCACCTTCACCAAACAAGGACACCCCACTAGAGAAGAAGATTGCACCATGGAATGGGCCACCCAAATACTCTGAGAGAACCTGCTTCAATACAGAAATAAGCCCCGCTCTGACCGCACTCGCTTAGTTGTCACCATATCACTTCACACTGGAACCCATATGGGGTATCATCAAACAACTACAACCCATGTTCGATGGGGACCCCATCCTGAAAGAAATCTTTCCGGAACTCACACTGCAGGCCTTCGAACAACCTCCTTTCATCTCTAAGCTCATCTTCAGAAGCAAGCTCCCCACAAACCAGGACATACCAACTCAAAATGGCACCAGATTTTGCCAAAACAGGTGCAAAACCTGCAGAGATGTCTCCACTGCTACAATGATCTACACGCCTCGCAACAAACCCTTTCAAGATCCATGCATCCTATACGTCCATATCGCAACGTGTGTAACAAACCTCCCGCCTCTGTTGCTTTTTCCTCCCTATGACTGGACGTAATAATGGGCCACTTCACCTTGAAGGGTCCCTTGAAATGTGTTAACTTCTTATGTTAAACAATCTGTTCCACCTTGTATTTAGCAGTGACACTTTAGGTTAGTTTCCCAGCCCTGAAGAAGAGCTCTGTGTAAGCTTGAAAGTTTGTCTCTCTCACCAACAGGAGTTGGTCCCATAAAAGATATTACCTCACCCACTTTGTATCTGGAAAAATATAGTCATGTGTAGTATAACCTTAATGAAATCTGGCAGGGTAAAGGGCAAAGGAGATGAAACTGTGATGACATTCTCTATCTCCCTCATTAGGCTGGAGGTAAAGTTTGGGAGTATTCCAATCCTCAGTCCATTAAGCTTTAAATTCTCCTTTACTCTTGCTTTTGTTCAGAATATGCTTTATAATTTTTTTACTCATTCACATGGGGAAAGAACAGTTCTGAGGTTTCTTGAAGCCTCTTCCAAAGAGGAATGCTCTTGGTAGAATGAATTGTATAGGTCCATGGAGATACTTCGCTGCATTTCGCTGATGAGGCTGCCATGAATTGGCTTGTCAAGCTCTGCATCCACTAAGAAGTGGGGACATGTATTCCATATCCGTCCTAAAGTCACACGCTGAGAAATGTTGTGATACCTTCCTCACTCTGTTTGAGAATTATTAGTGTTCATAAGCAAACTCTTGATTCTTGCATGATTTTCAAGTGAATAAACCTTGCTTAATTTTACTTTGTACTGCTTCAGGACTTCATTTCAGGATTAAGTTCTGTCTTTGAATTTTCAACATCAGTAATCCTGATTATCTATCAGAACTTCTTTAGTTTGAGAGTTTCCCTTCAATTTTTTTTTGTAAAAGAGGTTAAATGTCTCTTGTAGAGTTTCACATATAGTTCTCTTGTAGCATTCCACATATGGTTCACCTGCCATTTTGAAATCTGTAACTATTGCCTGTAATGAAGCTGTTTCACCCTGCAGGGAGCTGGTCTGAAGAGTGGGAGGAAGATGGCAGCCTGCTGTCTGTGTTTATCAGTATGCACAATTTAGAGAAAGTACCCCACACAGGATTTGATGTACCGGTAGGTTGTTTGGGCATCTATAAACACCTTGTAGTATTTGCAGCATCTTGAAAGGTTTTTGCAACATGATCAGTTCTCATTCTAAAGTTAAAAAAAAATCAACTCTAACAGCAACAGAGCTGCAGGAATAGATCTTGCAGAAAACAGTCATTTAGCTGATTCATAATTGTGAGTCCATCAATGGACATTTAAAATATTGTTGTGTACATTTAATATGGAGCATAGTAAAGGGCCACTAGCTCCATATTAATATGGACAAGCCCGGGGCAGGTTTCCACATGACAGGTTCTGCTCATGCACCTTAATCCTGACCTGCTGCATCTTTGTTAAACCAATGTTGGGCCTCTTGAACAGAGGCTGTCATACACACAGAATTGTATGTATCAAATGGCATCAAACCAATGTTATAATATGGGAAGAAGAGAACACTAAGAAAGTAGGAAAGTCATTTCTTGTGACCATAAATCCACAATCAAACCCATCTTTCAGGAGCTGAAAGGTTAGCAACTTGATCCTTTTAATCAGATTTGCGTGAGCAGATCTTTGTGCCCAAACTGAGTTCTGTTGACATCGATGGGGCTGGTTGTGCACAAGCATGAAGATGTACCACTATAAATCTGATAGCCAGATCAGGGCCTGGAGTATTCATGCATTTATCCCTATAGTTCCTCTCCTTATGTTGAAAATGACAACTGAAAGTACCTTTTTCTGCTTTATCCCAGCTACTAGGCTCAAAATCCTGGTACCTTTTAAAATAGATAAAGAGAAAGAAAACAGGGATTCATTCTAACCCAGCTTTATGACTGAATGAATGGGAACTCAACTAATGTATAATCTTCTTTTTGGAAAGTGAGAAATATTTACAGTATATAATGAGATTTCATGTCAAAATGATGGTATTGTGTTTTAATAAAGGCAGATTTGAAAGTATTAGTTTTATTAAACAAAAAACAACACATTGTTAAAAATATTTCCATTTTCATATTTGCTTTTTCTATGGAGACCTTATATGAAAAGGCAGATTTCGAGCTAACTGTATTACTATGGAAATTAGTTCCAGCAGAGTGGAAATAGTACAAAATAATGAAAACATTAATACATCTTTACACTTTGTATTATTCATCTATCAATTACTTTCCTTCTTGTGGTGTTCACCATCCCAAACTCACTTGTTATAATAGTCATAAGGTTCCCCTCCCCCATCTTTACTCACTATTTCTTTCCTTGAGCTGAATCCCCCAGAATTAGGAATGAAAGAGCATTTAAAGGGTTGTGTCCTGCTTTCCAGAACAAATCTGGAGGTTAACGGTTTTGCTACTGAACTTTGTAATGTATAAATAAATGTTGCATAGAGTACTATGGTTCTCATCTGAGAAACTTCCTTTATGAATAAGTCTCATTGTCTAGAAAAAGTGTCTGTTCTCCATTTTCAGTGTTCCATTGAGTCTTCAGTAGCTTCCAAACTGACTGACATAACTCCCATTATGGAATCAGCTAAGACTATGGAAGTTATCTTTCTTAGTGCCTTAAGAGAGATTTTACTCAGGGTCTCAATATGAAAATATTAAGTGCTGGAAAACATCTAAGTGGTTCATTCTATTTGTATCAAACATCTGACAACTTAATGCCTTCATTGGAAAAGGAAGTGGGCAGTCAGAGTTGCTTTTAAAGAGGCTAGAAACGCTAGGTGGACTCCGAACAATCCCAATATTTAGCTTCCCCAGGTTTTTGTGACTCTCAGAACCTTTCTGGCTAGCTATTTCATCCCTTGTTAGGCAGCGTTATTCAGGATGTTGATGAACAGTTTTAATTTTTTAAATTAATAATTAAAAACAAAAAAAAATCTGTCAAAAGAAAAAAAAGGAGAGAGTGAACTATGAAGTCAGTCCACCTGACACTCACAAAGTAATAAATAGGTGGTGTGCATGTATATACTATTTTCTTTAGATCAACATTTTTTTGCTGCAGGCAGGCAGATAGAAAGCGCTTATAGGACCCCTTTCATTGGCATGAAGCCAAACTTGTTCATTTTCTGCAGCTGGCATGAAAATAAACTCATTTTTTCAGAAGTGACCCCCATTATTTCAATTTTGTTAGCTCCCAACTAGTTGATGAGCTATAATACAAAGCAGTGCAATTAATTTTTATATGGCATCTTTGTTAGATGGGTAATGGTGATCAGTGGTTGCGGAGGAGGAGTCAGTCATAAGCAAATGATGAAATAAAGATTTTCCGAAGAGTAAGTGGGGAAAGGGAATGGCTTCAGCTAGAAGGTATGTACCGTGCAGTAGGCTACACGAAAGAAAGAATGGCCCTAAACTGTGGAGAGTCATAGGCCAAAATTGGAAGAGCAAAGTGAGTAAGAAAAGGAAGAGGTGTCTATGAAGTCTATGAGGTAGTGTAGCTCAAGCCAGTGGAGAGTATGGAAAAGGGAGAGTTCTTTTGAATGAGATGCAGAAATGTGCAGAAAGTGGTGAAGGGGATGGGTGTGAAAGGGTGCCATTTCTGGAGTGAGAAGGTAAGAAACTTTACTGTAGTATGCTGAATCCCCTGAAGCTTAGCACAAGGATTGGGGAAGAAATGATTTAAGGGGACCGTTAAAGAGGAATTTGTAGTAGTCAAGATGAGATGATTAAGGCCTGCATGCTCCTCTCCACTAATGCAAAGAGTAGAAGCTAGCAGAACTAGATTGTGGTTGTGGAAAATGATTCCCTGGTTCAGTGGAAACCCATTTGCCTTAAGTCCATGGTTTGGGGTTACCCAGAGGGCATGTGCAGAAGGGGGTAGAGCCAGGGGAAGTAGTGATTTTTCGTTATATATTCCCCATCTAATATCACAGTTCAAACACCTATCTGCATTGGAGTTAACGCTGCCTCAAACAGAACTAACTTCCACTCTGTACTCCTGTGCAGAAGGATTTGTGCAGGGGTGGAGAGAAGGTCTACTTCACTGTGATGACTTAGAGATCTGTGAGTGCTAAGCACTTCTGAAACTCAGGCCATTTATTAAGTGCCTAATTTTAGGTGTCCAAGTTTGGAAATGTTGGCTTTATTATTTTTATGAAACACTAAAAATTAACTTAAAATCTGCAAAATTAGGGTTTTTTAAAATAGAAAATGATCTTTCTGCATCTGCTGATACTTGTGAAGGTTGACAAATTGACAGACCTAGTAAATAACGTCCTTTTGTTATCTGCAGAACAGGTAGCAATACAAACTTCCCACACTGCCCACAAATATATCTCCAACTTGATCCAGAGAGACCAGCTGTAGGAAGGAAGGTCGGTAGTTTGGTCGCTGGGCACATTCAAACAGTGGCCTCTCTGAGACTGGTGATTGTTAACAGATATGGTGGTGTGTGCTGTGTTTTGGACTCTTGTCCTCTAGATGCTAGTTCATACTTGCTTCACATACTATAGGCCACAAACCTACTGGCAGATGGTAGCGACTTTTAACTCACTATCAGTTTGGATGGGTTTGCACTGGCTTCTTAAAAGTGAAAGGCTCTCTATTCTGCTATCAGTTCCCCATGTACTGATGTATGCAACTTGCAGTGCTGCAGAAACAGAAATGATCAAAGCAAGGAGAATTCCAATAACAACACCCAAACTTATGAAGATGAACCATATAAGCATCAAGCAAGTGATCTCCACTCCCTCTTGGGTCCTTATCATAAAATAGGAACAAACACTGGTTTGAACTACAGACACAGACAAAAAGACTGACCGGTGATAGAAACAATCATTCATTCTTCCCTGATGTCATAGAGTGCAGTAGGGAATGACCTCCAAACAGAATGAAGAGAAGGAGAGAAGCAACAGAGAGTCCTGTGCACCTTTAAGACTAAGAGATGTATTGGAGCATAAACTTTTGTGGGTGAATACCCACTTCGTCAGACGCATGTAATGGAAATTTCCATTATATGCATCTGATGTGAGTATTCACCCACGAAAACTTATGCTCCAATACATCTGTTAGTCTTAAAGGTGCCACAGGACTCTCTGTAACTATTAGTGTGAAGACCCATAACAGATGGAGAAGTGGACTGGGTGACTGGCCCCTTGATGTGATTCCTCTAGAAATTTTGGCCATGTCTTTCAACTTGAAGGGAGAAAGGAGAAGAACCCCACTTTAGTGTGGTGTATAAACTCTTATGAAAAAGAGCACTCACTAGATTCATTCCATTTTATACTAATATAGCATGATAGAGGTGTATGACACTTCACAAAGTTAGTAAAGACAGAGTTCCTGCCTCAAGGACTTACAATTTAAGGCACTGATCCTGCAAATATTTATTCAGAAGAGTAACTTCATGCATATGAGTAGTCCCAATGAAATCCTTCCCAAGAGTGAAGTTAGCTGCATGCTTAAGTGTTTGCAGGCCAGGATCTAAGTTAGAAAAGCACAACAGGAGGATATGACAACACAGGGATAAATATTGGAGAGGGAGAATGAGGATAAAGGCAGTATGAAATAGGGTTGCCAACCTCTAAGATTGTCCTGGAGTCTCCAGGAATTAAAGATTAATCTTTAATTAAAGATTATGTCATGTGATGAAACCTCCAGGATTATGTCCAACCAAAACTGGCAACCTTAGTATGAAAATGTGTTCACTTAAGAGTTATGTATGCATCTTGAGAGCTACTCTGTATGTTATATAAGATAAATTAATATCTACTGATCCTTGTGACATCCTGATTGTCACAATCCTAAAAGAAGACCACATTTTAAAGAGCCAACACAGACAAAAACAGCCTAAATAGTTTTTCTTAAACTCTCCAAAATATTTCCACGATAGATTTTCTGTAACTTATATGGCAAATGTATAATGGCATTCATAGGGTGATGTAAAGGCTTATTGATATTTGTTTGTATATGTTACTTTGCTACTTATAAATAATGAATCCATCCCAAACTCAAGTGGAAAAGTTATGAGTGAATCATGGAAGCACCCCAAAGTGTAAAACCTTTACATTACCAATGAGGTAGCTGGTCTAGCCTCCCATATTATTACAGTGAATTTCATTTACTATGTTATTAGCACAAGGTTTGCCACCAGATTAAATCATTGATCCACCAAGTATCTAATATTTTACCTGTGGGAATAGCTAATACCTGATATATCAGACGTTAAAACCAAACTTAGCAAACAAAAATCCATAATGCATTTAGTAATGCTGTAGGTGGTGATTCTGTCCTGACCTCTCCTGGTCATCTTATCTTAGTATGGATAGCTACATAGTTTAGGCCTGATTTTGATCTCACATTGGTGTAAATCATGAGTAAATTCCATTCAAGTCCCTGGAATTACACTGGTGTAAAATTAGTGTGAGTGAGAACAAAATAAGAGGCTAGATAGATATCGATCTAGAACAAAAGTCTCAGCTGGTGTAGATAACTATTCATCAGAATCAAACCCCCACAATAGGAAAGGAGGCAGAAAGTGATGAAAAGAGGGAGGCCAAAATTATGCAGGGCAGAAATGCACAAAAATCCCCTTCCCCTATCACTGATTACAAATTATTATACAAGCTGAGTCCCATATTGTATACTTCATTTACAATAATTGTACAACAGCTGTGTAATAGGTGTAGTTTAGGTATGAGTGTTGCTCAGAGTGTAGCTTAAATGTCCACAGTGAGATGTTAATATGAATATGAATAGTCCTGACTGCATGGTAATTGGTAGTATTACCAGAGTGAATGGGAAAGCTACATATGGATGAATGGGTGGGGCGAGGAAAGGGTGCAGCACAAGAGACTAATGGTAGATTTTATTTTCTTATATAGATGCCTTTTCCTTTAAATAATTAGCCAGCGGCAGTAAAAGCAAATGGAAAAGAGGAAAGAGGAAGACCAGTTTCACACACTGAAGCTATATACTCATTGTATTAAATCATTCCAATTTCCCTCTATCCACCGCTCCATCTATTGATTCACCCCTATTATATTTATAACATGAACAATAAAAAGTTCCTATCAGAGTTAAAAATAAGGCTGAAGGAATATGGTAAAAATAAAGCATGATTATACAAAATGCTTTATCAGTCAGAGCTATCCAGATTCGTTCTTCTTTTGCATTAATGTTTCCAGTATGTGTGTTTGCAGTTAGGGTGTAACAAAATAGGAGGTGACAGCTCCCACGAGGAAATAATTTGTTAGGACTCCAGGGTCAGGGCAATTGCATCTAAACCTTCTCTGTTTTATTCTTCAGTTACAATGATATATGAAAATTTCTTTTCTGTCCCTTATTTATCTGACTTTTATATATGCTCACGTGCACAATAATCTGTCCATTCTGTAAAGTTGGATGTATAGTTATTAGAAAAAATATGGGATCTAGATTACTTGTGTGCTTTGTATAATCTGTAAGTGAAAAAGCACGAATCAAACTTTCAAGAAGCAAAATGACTTAAAAAGCATTGAGAATAAATTGTAGAATGTTGTACTCAAACAATCACATTGACATTTCATACAGATTAAGAGCCCGATCATGTAAATTCTTGCGCTTGTGAATAACTACTTCAGTGGAATTACTCAGATGAGTAAAGGTACTAACATCCATCAGTGTTTGTAAGGTCAGGCCCTAAGTCATGACATTCACCTGATGTTGCTTTACTTGTGCAGTTTACTGATCTGCACTAGAAAGTGGCAAAAGATAAAACTGACCACATACAACATTTAAACAATTATATTTGGTGTGAGTGACTTGGATGTACCTCATTTTATGTGTATCAAAATCTTTGTGTATCATGTTCATTGTCATTTTTTGTTTTACCAGAGATAATTTTCTATAGTACACACTTAATAATAAGCAGAATATAGCTACATCATGTACCTATTTATAAATTCTAGGGAATAAATGCAGCAAAATCAATTACAGTTATTCATGTTCTTGAAAATGACAGTATATGACAAGTAAAAGGGGTCACTCCTCAGTCACTCTCCTTTTCTAAGACAATCTTTGTTTACCTAGTCCCCAAGTGTTAAGAGATTGTATGGTACATTTGCATAGGATAACTAACATATACCACACCATTTTCACGTCTGCAAGTACACGTGAGTAACCGTAATTACACGTGACACCAATTACTCTATTACTTTGTATTAAATTATAATGGAAAATTCCACTAGAGAATTGAAGCCTAATTGCATCTTAATTTGCATAATTTTGCATATTAATTACATCTCAGATGAATAATAAATTTCAGCAGATTTTTAATTTATGCATAGACACAAAAACAAGTGAAGAAATAATTTAGAAAAAAAATACCAGCAACTATTACTTAGGGCATTCAACTAATTTTGCTTAGTTTAGCAAAACAAAACTTGGTTTGTTTAATGTAGCATCTTTAGGCTGATTGCTGTTTATTGCACAATATGTCAGTCTTAAAGCATAGAGAGAAGCCAAGCCTTTTCTTAATAATAATGAAAAAAGTGTTAATTCCCAGCATTTTAAGTTTAGGAATTTTAAATTTTGAACAAAATGTTTCAAGGACAATACTATTTAGCTAATTTGATAATGTGTTTGAGAATTGTGGTAGATTTTTTTTTTTTTTTTTTACTTACTAAGCATCTTATTTCAGTTGCAGTTTTAAAATAGGAAGGAATAAAAACAATATTAAAGAAAAATCTTGATGCGGAGGTTCCTCTGTTAATCAAATGCAAAATGTTTTCTTATTTAGAGACAGGGGTTAAGCAACTGCAATTTTTGTGACTATTAATTTGAGACAAAGGGCACAATTAAGGCCAGGAAATTTGTGGGTTTTTAAAACAACATATATTTAAATAATTTTAGAGGCATTGTGTAGATTCTAGAACAGTTTTATTTGCTAGACAAATATCTACATAATCATGCCTGCAAAACACATGCAAACTATACCCCAATCCTGGAAAAAATATTACATTTAGTGGGACTACTCATTTGTCAAGTTAAGCATATGAGTAAGTGCGGAGTCAGTGACTATATGCCCCATTTTTTGGCTATCCGTGTCCACGCCCACATTAGCTTTTTTTCTCCCAAAAAAAAGAATATATTGGTTTTAAAAATTGTACCGTAGCAGTACAGGTGAAAAAGCCTATATATTTGGTTTACTTAATAAAACTATTTCAGTCAATGGATATTTCACATTGACAAAATTGCTCCCATAATTGTCATAATTATCAGTCCACTTATTGTTCTTCAACCTAGTCTGTGAAACTAAAGTCCCATTCCATTGTTAATTCACCTAAAACCTTAATCTGGTATAATTCCTTTTATACCTGCTGCCACAGTCAATCTGAAACTGCCTGCACCAAGGATAATTCTATTGAACACTTGCCAAATTATACAAAAGGAGTGGATATCAACACTCTAATAAATCAGGAGAGTGTCAAGATCAATAAATGTATTCCGCATCTCTATTGCTTAAAAGGGGTGGGGGGAGAGAGAGAGACTACAAGAAGCATATATTTACCAACTCATTTTATAGTTCTGTCAGTGAAACTGCTGGACAGAATCCAGAAGGAAGCTGTGTAATCTCCAAGAGGCCATTCTATATATATTTTATCACATTAGTCTGGATTTTGCCAATTGTAATGGTCCAGGAGATTGTAAACAAGAACACTTCATAGCATATGTTTCTGCTGCTCTTGTTACAGATCATCATTTTTACTTGCTAGGAAACAATTTGATCTGATGACTACTGGGCTGTTTTTATTTTACAGTAAAATGTTTTAAATTAATGTCTCTCTGGAAAGTTCTCCTTCTCTTTAGAAAGTACTAAACACAGTGAATGCTTTCTTTTATGATGTCCACTGCTATCGTGTCTGGTTCTGGTATCAGGCTTCTGTCACTTGGCTCCATCCATACATCACACTAAATCCCATTAGTAGCACCGTCTTTAGTATCCTTCTTGTTAAAAGTTGAAACAGTTTAGCTTTCAAAAATAGCATTCTAATGAGGATTGAGACTGTCCTTTTACTTTCTGAACATCCCATTTGGCAGGGTTCAGATAAGCAGGGGGAAATTGCATTGAATGAACTGAATTGTGGAACCAAATCCTCAACTGTTAAACAATGATTCCCTCTCATGGCCATTGCTAGCTACTGCAATTTGGGGAATTAATCCAACAGTTCTGAGATATTTTAAAAGAAAAATCGTTCATCATTCTTCATACCAAGCAATATATAAATATATGCTGTGTAATTCCAACTGAATTTTTCCCAAATCCCTTTATTTAATCATACAGTTTTCAGAGCATTATGTGTTGATTAAAATACTTACCTTAACTTCAAGATGCATATTCCAACTGAAATTCCTAATATTTTATTAGTTTGAGGGATACGCTAAGATAAGTAAATTGGGCAAATAAGATTGACAAGATTCTCCTTTCCTTTTAGCCTTACTCATTCCTGGCCTTAGGGTTCTAGTGATTGTGTTTGATACTGCAAGATGGAAAAGGCCAACTTAAATTTCTGGGATTTGAAGTGGAAATTAGGCTGCACCCACAGTCCTGACTTACAAAGGTAACATTCTTCCTCCTTCCCATGTCCTTCATCCACCATTGCTGGGAAGGGACATACACACTTTCACCCTGCTCCCAGGATCATCAAATGAGTGTTGTCTGGTCATTACCCTTATTGCCTCCGCTGGGCCTGCTGCTTTCTTCACCTCTCCTCAGTTCAGTAGAATAGCAGATCCTCATGCACATTGGGGAGCAGAGAATATCATGGTATATTTTCTACAGGTAGGACCACCTATTTGAACTACAAATCCCCAAATTATTTTACGAGTCTACATCAGCTATTATCCTGAACTTTCTGCCATTTTGATTGGAAGATTGGATCAAAGCTGGATCTGTTAGAAGGATTTCAATCAAAATTCAGTCTTTAAATTTGATCTCTAGTGGAATCTGCTTGTGGAAGCAAATACTTCCAGGTTAGCCATTCTCTATGCAAAAGACTTGGGACCCACTGATGTCCGCTGGTGTTTTTCCTGGGTATAGGTTTCAGGATTTGACCTTACATGAGAACATTTGGATGCCACCATTCTGCAATCTCCAAATTTACCTAGATACAAAGTCGCCTTCTAGGCATTTCAATAGGAAATATTCTTGAGTTCAGATTGGTAAAGGTTAGGATGGAATATTTAGGATCAGGTTTAATATTTTAAAATATTTTCAGCTGAGTTTAGGGGATTTATATTGATATTTAATGAAGATTGATATTATCGGCAGTATAGAAATATTAATGAGTAATAAATATGTAAACTTTTAACAATTTCAATTAATTTAAATAAATGAAAACCTCCATATTTGTCAAGCAGTTTTCAAGCTGCTAAAAGTCCAGCCCAATAACTACTGCTGGTCACAAAATGTGGAGGGAAAAGTCTATTAAAATTATTGCAGCATGTTTTTTTTTTTTTAATTGTCTAACCATCTGGTCAAAGAATATACACAAAAATAGAACGAAGAGGAAAAAGTCTGTGAAAGATTTCATGAATTTTTTTAGGAATTTTTAATGAAAATTTTAAAATGATCGACCCTGCTCTACCAATAAGCTTATGGGTAAAATTTTCTTTAAAAAAAATTTTTTTAAGTGAAAATTTATTGCATATGCAAAATGTGAAATTAACATTCCAAGACCCCAGTCCTGCAAATCACCTCACTACTGTTCTATTCATGTGTGAGGGTTGCGTGCAACAACTTACAGAGACCTAGAGAATATTTTCTACAGTTTGTCTATAGTACACAACAGCAGGTGTAAGTGCTTCTCAGACTGCCCTAGCAGTGTGCCGTATCCTTGTTCTGGGTACCACAATGAGGGGCGAGACAGTAGTTAATTCTTGGTCCCTGTGCAAAGAGTGACATTATAGATATCGATTCCTATCAATACTGAGGGTGCTTTTGTGATGAAGATGCCTAACTACCCAGAAATGGGCTGGACTGCCAACTCGTTTCACATAAGAAAATCATGCTTAGTATGGATTATAATTTCCCTCTCTTTATATTCATTGACTCTATTTCATTGTAATTATATCACAAACTATACAAAACAGTCAGTCTCCTATATTGCAGTAATGATTTTTTTTTTACCATATTTAAACCCTACTGAGACCATCATGTCTGTTGCCTCCTAGCGACATAGCATGAAAAAGCCCCAAGATTAATTAAAAACTTGGGTCAGTTATGGGTCAGTTGGGACATGATTTTTCTGCCATAAAGTTACTTCAATTAGACTTTTAGTTGGGGATTTGTCTGTTTTGTTTAAGTTTTAAGCTGTTACTTTGCTCTTCTCCTCAATGCCATTAGACTCCAGAAACAGGGTTAGTCAGTGAGATTTGCTATGCATGTCATAACTTCCCTTGAAAGGTAGTATTTAAATGTATTATTTAAAGCACTATATAGTGTTTACAACATAGTGTTTCATAAATGCTAGAGAAGCACTATGTGAGGTAAAGAGACAAGGAGTTAGATGCCCTAGAAAAGAGTAAACAATAGAGTAACTACAGGTTTGGGAAATGAAAGCCCTGACCTGACATTCAAAAGATGCTACTTGGCAGTCCGAAGAAGAGGAGTTAGAGTTCTTATGTGGTGCTTGTAGAGTTTAGTTGTGCTGTAGTCTTTTTCTGACTTATGTAAAACCATTTTTGCTTCCCTTGTTTTAACCATTGCACAAGAAATCTTGGAAATAAAAATGGGCAGAAGAAGAAGAGCTGTTGACTAAAAATGTATTTGTTTGTTTTTTCTTACCAGGCCAACTGACCTTTTTCTCCAGGTTGCAGATTTGGAGAACCTAATCTTAGACTTAAGATAATTAGCAAAGGCACCATATATTTTTCCTTTACTCTGTTTCACTTATTTTGACATTACAACCCTTACCAAGCCAAAGCAGAGAGAGAGGCACATAACATTTAGTTCTGCCACATTTTTTTTATAAAATGGAAAGGACATACAATATATCAGTAGGATCACATGCATATCTCTTAGCTGGGTGGATGTTTCTGTATATCTCCAGAGACCCTATAGGGTTAAGTTAACATAGTGGGACAAATTGGTCCACTGCTCTTATTTAAAGCAGCCCATGATTACTAATTCATGAGTGTGCTATTTTCCATGCCTGTTTCTGCTTTCAAATCTCTGCTTTGGATTGGCAAGATTTGCTGAGTAAGTCAACTGAACTGAAATGAATAGGTATTCTCATTTTTCTTCTACTTTCTGTTTACTATATAAAGTATTGGGGGGGAAACCCTGGCCTTCATGAGACCAGCAAAGAAGCATTAGCCGTACAGAAGTGAGAAAACCACAAGCTGATTCATAACTGGCAAAAATATTGTCTGGGATACTAAGCTGCTTACTAGACTTTGTCTCCCATCTTGTAGAAAAAGAGAGTTTAAAATCTGTGCTAAATTTTCAAAAACACCTTTAAAAGATTCCATTACTTAAAGTGATTTGGATAATTGTGTTCAATGTTAGCCATTATTTAAAAATATAATTAGTTGCTGAACTCAGAGAAGGAGGGAAATTTCTGCAGGTGTTTCTCATTATTTGCTATGCATACAAAATATCTGCATAAATTACCATTATTATTCCAATGTATACTAAGAGACAATAAAGCATTAGCAAGCAAAGAAAAATGTTGTTGACCCACAATCTGTGATAGCAGCATGGATGTACAGTAATAGAGTTTTGGCCTTCAGTGCTTTTGATGCACATGTGCAACTGCATTCAAGATTAAAATTATAGTTTTGCACCTGTAACAATATTAAGCATGTAACAAAAGGTGCATCTGAAAGATACTGAAAATGCAGAAGACAATGCGAGAAAGATATCAGTATTTGCCTGAAAATGTTTTATGTGCCTGTATGCATAAATAGTAATGGTAGGCAGAATGTTCCTTTTTCGTGTGGTGTTTTATCCAAAGTAAGCTTCCCCCTCCTTCCCGCCCGCCCTCCCCCCCGGCCTTTTACCATAATGGAAATTTCCAAGTTTCTCCCTTTTAATATCCCTCTGATGTAAGTGAAAGGTCTAAGCACTACTTACGAGCATCAGACTCAGAGCCTGGAGTTCCTGAGGTCTGTTCTGGTTTAGAGAATGAATTGCTCTGGAGCCTTGGGCAATTTTCTATTTCTAAGCCTGTAAATGGGAATAATAGTAATAATCAGAAGTGAGCAAACAGAGGTAAACTCCAATTATCTATATGTTTTTCAGACGTTCAGATAATCCATTTCAGATAAATGAATTTTGGTTCCACCATGAATATCAAATATGAGGTTCAGAAACTATTTTCAGACAACCTGAAATTTTCATGAAAATTCAACCAAATAAAAAACTCTGAGGTTGTTCATTGCATTTTAAATTTCTTTTCCCATAAACACTCATACAAATGATAATTTGTTTGCTAAAATATTTGTGGAAAGAGAACTCATAAGAATTCAGTGTGTATATTGTGTAATCAGAAATATGTGCATTTCTAGTATGAATCTCTTTGGTTTCCCTCCTCCTGTTTGCAAAAGTTTGTCCAATCAGAGGGGTGAAACAATAGCATATGACTAATGTAATGAATAATGAAAAATAAATAGTCAAAGAACAGTTGAACACTAGGCCAGGTGGAAACATGTCTGTAGGGTGTTCGCACAATTTTAACTAATAGACAAATTATTAAATATCCAAGTTTTTGTGATTAATTTGTGAACAGAAAAGGGGCAGCATTTTGCAAATTTATTTGTAAATACATGATTTATTTATACAAGCAACTCACCCCTCTCTATTCATACTTACTTGCTTACCAACTTCACAGGGTGAGGATTAATAAATGTTTGTAAATCAGTTCAAAGTTGCCAAATATTGAATTAAAAAAGACAAAAGTAGTTGTGTTTATATAAGGGCCAAGAATCAAGATTTTAAAAATTGGAGACTAAGGCTAGGTTCCTAAATCCATATGTAGATACCTAAATAATAATAGTTATCATCATCATCATCATCTCTTTTCATCTTTAGACCTGAATGTGCTTCACAAGGGAGGTCAGTATCATTATTCCCATTTTACTGATAGGGAAACTGAGGCATAGGGCAAGGAAGTGACTTACCAAAAGTCAGCCATCAGCCTATTGGTGAGCTGGGAATTGAACCCAGGTGTCCTCAGTCCCAGTCCACTGCTCCATGCACTAGTTTATACTGCCTCTGTGGGTGCTTGGCCACTGAGGGGGCAGACCTCCTCGCAGAGCCCCTGCTACACAACTCCCATCTTCATATGCAGGTGGCGGAGTCCCCCTCAGTGTGCCAGAGGCTGGTTCTGGTAGAAAGCACCAGAATCGGACACTTCCTGCACTATGACAAGGGGTACAGGGTGGATCCCCAATCGCTCAGCCAGCCCATGGGGCTCTCCACCCTTCAGACCCCCCTGCACATACTCCAGGAGGTGGGGGCAGCCTTGTGGCCCACCTCTTGGATTTTCCTTGAGCAGGTCCTGTGAGAGGGGTGCTCCTCATCCACCCCTCACTCCAGGCCCCCTCCCTTCCACAACCTGAGCCAGCTGTGTGCCCTGCAGCCGGTTTGCTTCCGAACTGCATCAAGGGAACAACTGTACATGCTCATGTTCCACATATTTCATTTCTTCACCCTCATGTCCTGCCCTGATACCAAGTGGCAGGACTATCTACCACCAGTAGAGGATGAGGCACCCTGATGGGCCTGCCTCTATTCCACCCTGGTCCCATGGCCTGCCAGGGATATTGGTTGGCAGCTCCTTCATGGAGCCGTGAGCACGGGCATGTACCTGGCATGGTTCACCCCCATTCCTGACACCTTCCCCTTTTGCGGTGTGAGAGAGACGCTGGTGCACGCCTATCTCGAATGTGCCAGGTTGCAGCCCCTATTCCGGCTCCTCCAGAACCTCCTATTGAGGTCTGGCTGCACTTTTCCCCCCACCTGTTTATATGCTCACACCCTGTCCATGGCCTCACGAAGTCATGAGACCTCCTCATTAACTTCCTCGTGGCACTGGCCAAAGTATCCATCTATAACACCAGGAGAAGAATGCTGGATGAGGGGGTGCTCTATGACAGTGGGGCCTATTTCCGTTCCTCCTTTGTCTCATGCATCCGGGCAGAGTTCCTCTGGGCGGTGTCCACTGGCTCCCTAGACAGCTTTGAGGAGCAGTGGGTGCTGTCTGGGGTTCTCTGCTTGGTGTCCCCCTCCGGATCCCTAGTTTTGAACCTGTGACCACCACTCCCGTCCCTGTTATTTCTTAGTTGTCCATTGTGTTTAGTTGGATCCCAGGTCCAGTGGTCCCTCCTGCAAGGCTGGGGGAGAGGCCTTTAGCCGGGGTGCAGGCTTGGCCTGCCTCCTGGACATTCAGTAAGGCCCTGGGTGCTTGGCACTTCTGAAATCAAATCACTTATTTAGGCACCTATAAAGATGAAGACACCCCTAACTTTTGTCCTACATTTTTGAAAATCCTCGCCAAGATTTAAAAAAAACAACCAACCCGCTATACTTAGATTAAGTGGACTGTTTTTTTAAAGTGTTAAGCATCCAGCAGCTTTCATTAATGTAGGCGGGAGGGTGCATGTTAGGAGAAAGGACTGAGCAAATCTACACTTAGATTATCCGTTTCAAGTTTGTTCATCTTAAGAGGTTTACAATAATGTTGTGCTTGGCATTCAAACAATACCATACACTTGATGTTTGTATATTGGGTCAAATCATAGCTGTTGGTCAATAACTTCTGTCACAAGCACATGAAAATCACAGAGCTCACAAAAGAGCTAAACCTTTCGTTCACTGTTCACTGACATCTCTGGCCATTGTGTCTCTCTCCCTTGACTTTACCCTGATAGAAGGGAATGAATAATTATTTCTTGAAAGCAAGCAGTTACTCAAAACAAAGAGTTACTCATGTGTGTTCACTTCTTATGTTACATTCCTATTCAGTGCATTGTTTCTTACACACACCCACTCACCTAAATGCACAGCCTACGATATAGGAACAACCCCCTTCCAAATAAATGGGAGCTCTTTTAGGTCTCTAAATTCAAAATATGAAAAACAATTGATTAAATACTGGAATTTATCCTGATTTGACAGTGGAGGAGAGCTGCATAGATAGGACAACAGAATTTTAAAATTAGGTATATTTTTGTTTTGTTTTCCAGCTTTTAGCTTTCATGTGTCCGAGACTACTGTGTCTAGTAACTGATCCGAAAATACCTAACTCTACTGTTACCTTGACCTCCCTTTTCCCTGCCCCATTTGCCTGTTTATTCACGTGGGTCTTGATCCAAATCCAACTGAAGTAAATGAAAAGACTCCCATTGACTTCAGTATTATGTGCTATATAATCAAAAGCTGCCTCTTTTTGCAGTGAGTTCAGTCAAAGGTGCTAAATTAGCAGTTCTGTTGACTGAAGTCCTTTATCCACAGAATAGGAATGGCACAGACAAAGGCGTACAGTCTTCTTCGTGCTGTAATGTGGTTTAGCCTGGAGATAGAAAGACTGCCTATGGGGGTGGGAAATTAATTCATTCTCCAAGACCATCCCATTTGCTTTGTTACAATGGCTTTTCACTACTTTACATATGTTCATTGGGAACTGGCCTGAGACCAAGAATTCCTTTCATTCAGGTCAGTCATATACTTATCAGATGGAAACATTTTTTATGATTGCTCGTATAGGTCAAATTCAGATCAGTGATCTAAAAGAGAGAGGGTCCATATCAATTTACCAGTATCTGGGGCTATCCAAACAAGGCATTTATGGTTTCCAAGGTTGCTAATTTCCTACAGTTTCCTATTAGAAGAGTACAAAAATCTAGTCACTGTCTTAAAGCCAGTATTAAAATAAAAGTAAACATCATAATGAATCTTTATCCTAGCATAGTAACACAGGAATTGCTATACTGGATCAAAATTAAGATCCACCTAGTTCATCATCCTGCCTCCAACAGTGGCCAGTACCAGATACTTCAGAGGAGGGTGTAAGAACTAGAACTGGGCAAAATGGTTTGACCAAAAATTTTTCAATGAAACATGCAAATTTACACTGATTGAAACATTTTTCAAATCTGTGTCAAAATGTTTTGACTTTTTCATTCAAAATGATTTTTCATTTGAGCATTTTCTTTAATTTAGTTTTCTTTAAAAAAAACTTTTTTAAAAGCTTCAAGTCTACATGAAACATTTAGTTTCAGATCAAACCAAACATTTTGTTCAACCTGAAAATATATACACCAACAATTTCTAAAAATTTTGTTTTCAGGTTGACCTGAAATTATCCCACCCTCCCTCCACTCTGGAATTGCTAGCAATCCAAAAATCCATTATTTATATAGACAAATGTGGGATAATCTGCTGCCCACATTAGATCTTCACTCATCTCTAATAGTTACAGATTGGTTTAAGCCCTGAAGCATGAGGTTTAATATCTCTTCCAAAATTTTTATAATTAAGTATAACAGCTCTGGATATTCTTGTTATCCATATAAATGAGAAGAGGCAAGAAAGCAAGGAGAAAAGAGTTGATTCAAACTCCAGGAGCAAAAATATATCTTCACCTAAATATCCTCCTCCAATGTTTTTCCGAGTTCATTTATTTCTGTCTCTGCATTTAAGGTAGACATTTGTCTTTCAGGAGTCTCTGACATCACTCTGGTTACCCATTAAATATAATTTACTCCATTCAGAACCAGGCTAACTTTAGCTGAACACAGCGCTCCTGCTTCTACTCCCAAGTGGCAAATTTCTTAAAGCGTTTAATTTGCATATTTGGGCTTTATGGCCTGAGATCCATCCAGAAACATTATAAACTACTTTTCAAATGGAAAATCTGTATTTCATTTTTCATGTCTAGAAAGACGGGATTCCAATTCTGGACTGAGGAAAATGATACTATAATGAGCTCTCTGATCTGCATTCAGAGGAGTCAGTTCATTTTTTAATTTGTCATGTGCATTTAGTTTGTTTAAAGTTTTTAATTGACAGTCCTAGAGTCCTGGTACAGCAAAGGCACTGAAATCGTCAGCACATTACTCATCTCTGGTGGTGAGGGAATAGGTTTGTCTCCTTGGCCTTTCAGTCCTTGGTCTCTTTGCTAACAAGGAGTCCAATTAGGGTATGTTACACTGCAATTAAAAACCCATGGCTGGCCTGTGTTAGCTGATTCGGACTCGTGGGGCTCGGGCTTTGGGGCTGTTTCATTGCAGTGTAGACTTCCAGGCTGGAGCTGCCGCCCGAGCTCTGGGACCCTTCCACCTTGTCGGGTTCTAGAGCCAGGCTTGCAGCCACATAGCTTTATGGAGGTTTAATAGAATGTTAAGAAAGTATAATAGAATGTTGAGATACGGTATTCATCTTTAATTTTGTGATCTGAAATGTGGCAAAGGGATAGGGGGAGCTATCATATGATTATATGTAGGAACTTAGAATACTCTAATCTCAGGAAGTGCTTGATGAGAGAGAACAGTATGTGTGGAGGAAGGAATAAAGCCTGAATGTTGCACTGTCTTGGCTCTCTCTTTTTATGCTCTTCCACAGAACAAATGGGACGGCCAGGCAGGGCTACTGTCCCATAAAACCTGAGAATATTCTCAGGGAACCAGCAAGTGGCCTGATCTACCCCCAGGGAAGCTGGGCAGGGGAAAAAATCCCTTCTCCCTTTTGCAACAGCTCCTTATTAAATCACAAGGTCAGGAAGTGCCCCCAGATACATGGCATAGAAGCTAGAGGTCCCTAGACAGGGGATGTTTATAGGAGAAGGGTGAGGGCCAAACTTGGTCCCTCCAAAAGAGCAGCGATGTGGGCCTATTGTAATCTGGTCCTGAGGGTTCCGTCTGAGACCATTACTGTAAACCTAATCCTGCAAGGTTCATACTATATTAATCACAAGGTACCATGATGTAGCTTGTCTGGGGACTCTATGTTGCACCCCAGTGACTCAGCGAGAGGGGAGACCCTGTGGGCTGGTAGTTGGTATGCAGATATAAAACACCCCTACACGCTGCCAGTAGGTGCTGGAGAAAAGAGGATCCGAAGAAGTGGGCTGTAGTCCACGAAAGCTGATGCTCTAATAAATTTGTTAGTCTCTAAGGTGCCACAAGTACTCCTGTTCTTTTTGTGGAGAAAAGAGGGACAGTTTAGAAATGGAGAGGAAGAAAAGTGTCAGGGAGAGAGCAAAATAAGCTAAAGAAAATCCAAATCTCGCTCTAGTACTGAACAATCTTTATCCAACACCACACAAATCTCCCTCAAGCTCCTGGCAGGAATGTGGCAGGTCTGCACTTTTGCCATTCCTATCCTTGCTGACAGAACGAGAAGCAGTCATCAGAATCCTCTTTGCCCACAGAACTCCTGAGGCGCTGCTTTATTGTGCTAGAGCATGTGAAGCAACATGCCAAAAAAGCCTGATCCAGTGCCAGTGGAGTCAATGGAAATCTTTCCATTGACATTAATGAGCACTTCTTCAGACCCAAGGTGCACAGCTACACGAGTCCGCAACACTCTTATACATTTTTAAATATATGGAATTCATTTAAAAGGAAATGAGAGAGGGTGACATTTTTTTGTATTAGTTGAGTAGTGACACTATTACATTTGATATGAAAATATTCTGGATGCAGCAGGTTTATGAATCGTACAATTTTCCTACACTTCTAGATCTACTTATGACGTTTAGAATGTAATACTACCGAAGAAGCACGAATGTAATTGCTATATTTTCCCTCTTACTTATTGGTAGACTACATCAGACCAGTACATGGTATTTGGTATAGGTGACATTTATTTTGAGGGCTTCACTGGGATTTAAGTGATGCGTCAATTTTCTGCTGCCTGCCTGCAGAGGAGTAAATTTCACCCCACGGCCAAATTCATCCATGTGCTACTTGCGCAGGGACTATGGGGATGTGACTTGTACCTCTCCAGTTCTGGGTTTGCCAGGGGGCAGTACAAAGTGGCCTCAGCAGCGTGAATTATTGGAGCTGGTACAAAACCTATTGAAGGTGGCGGAAAGATTCCCTTTGACTTTAATGGGCTTTGTATCTGGTCCAAAAGGAATAATGTAAAACCTAATGGGCCAATATTCCAATGTCATGTGATCCAATGCATTTTGCTTATAAAAATCTGTGTTAGAAAAAGAACCAATAAGCTATATGAAACTGAGTTAAAAGAATCAGTCATATTAGAAAATAAGAAGTCATTTAAATGGCCACCTTTAAATAATTTGGGCCAGATCCTCAGCAGGTGTAAATGAACATAGCTCCATTGACTTCTGTGTCCCCTGGAACTACCTTGATTTACATCAACTGAGGATCTGGCCCCATGTTTTTTTTTTTCTAACCTGCCTTTATTAAATGTAACATATTTTCAGTTACGGTTTTCGAAGATTGAGTTGTCCATCTACACACACACAGAAAGAGAGTGAGAGAGAAAACTTTAAGAAGTTACCTATAATCAAGTAAATTATATGCATTTTTTAAAAAGTACAATCTTAGTAGGATTTAAATATGGAGGGCCAGATCTTCAGTGGGGGGTTTGAGCTACTTTGGCAAAGCCAAGCAGCCATAATGCTGGCTTAACCAGCTGGTGGAATAATGTTCCTGTATGGGAGAATCCCAGATGGTATATAGCTGGTGTAGCCAAGGGTGCACATGGGAGGGACGGTGGGTATAACTCTGTTGCATGGTCCCTCCGTGTTAGTGATAGAATGCACATTGTGCTCTCCAAACTAGTTGTCTAGAAAGGGACTTTGTTTAAAGTATTGTGGTCAACAAAAGAAACATTTGTCCTCTTCAAAAGAAAAAAATCCTATCGTTTGTATGTGGTATTTTAATCCTTGAGTAATTCAAGCATCATAGCTTGATGGCAGCACTGAAATCTATAAAGAAATTGTGATCTTCTGAGTATTTTAGTGGCTTATCAGAGAACATAGAAGAACTGATGTATTTATTCTTTCTTCTGAGATTAAATGTAATTGGTTTAAAAAGATAATCATTCTTTTGTTTGAGTTTTATGCATTTCTTATGAAGAGCTAACACATTTTCCTGTAGGCTGACAAAGTGTACAGTCTTTTATCCTTATTTCCCAGTGGATAAATACTTTGTTAATTAATAAAGTATTATACTAGCACTTATTGTCTGCATTTAACTATAGAAGGATTTTATTCAGATTATGTTAATAGATTGTCCGCTTTATTTTTCGCATTAATTACAAACTTTTCTGTTGCTATGAGTACAGGGCCTTTTGGGGATTATTTTTTGTTTGACTGTTCTGAAATAATGTTGGCAACATATTGTTACATACTATATATTAGACCTGTACTGAATTATTTACTGAGAATTATATTAGTTACAAATTCAGCCATTTTTCCTGCTTCCTTGTTTGCAAACTAAACCTAATATATATAAATCTACTTATTATTTATAAATACTTACTACATAGTGCAAAACAGTAATCAAATAATTTCTTGTGAACTGTTCTGAGCTGCTATTCGCTACTCATTACTTGTAATTTTTAATTGGTCACCTATGCCACAGAGTATTGTTATTGTTCCTGGACAAGATGACTGACTTTTTTAAACAGAAGGTTGACAAATGGAGAAATAACTGTACATTAATTATGCAAGTCAGATTGCAGGAAATTGCATATGTGAATTAAATAATGAGATTTAGCTATACAGTTATGGGTCAATAACTGTACAGCATTACTGAATTATTATTGGCTGAGACAACTCTATTTCAGTGTAACTTCTAGTGAAGTGAGGATTTTTGTTATATATTGTCTGGAGGAGAAGGGAGGGTTATGTTCATTATATTGCTGCAGATCCCCCATACTTAGTATCTGGAGAGGTGTATCAAGGTGTTTAATTTTGGGCCAAACTTCCTTTGTAACAGGAAATAACTGACCTTGCCACTTCCTGACAGAGTGCATTCTATTCATTATTATTTTTGTGTACAGATAGATATAGTGAATAGTCAAGTACTAGTAGAGACACCAGTCCTTCATGCAGAATCTCATTGGCTTCTATGGGACTCTGGTTATATCACTCTGTACAGCTCAGGATCCAGGATTAGAGCTAAAATAATAATGGAATTGCATTTTAAAACAAAATTTGTATATTGCAACATTTTACTTTTAGGTTCAATTGGTATCCACATCCCAATTATTCCCTATGTCTTTCTGTTATAAAACCATAGCAGAAATGTAAATATTGGAACTGAAGAAACAGTTGGGTTTTTTAGACTAACGTTCAGAATCCAACATCTTGTGTATTTTCAACTACAAATGCTATCTAAAAGCACAGGTTTTTTTAACTTATCAAGAGCAGTGGCAGTTATCATATACCTCATAAAATAGATGTTTGCTTGGCTCAAGATATATTAGTAGGCTGTTAAAATAAATCTTTCTTACATATCTCAGGAGGCAGAAAATTATTGAAGGGGTATCGTTATACCAACCATGGGCTGCTATCCTTCCAAATGCTTCTCTGTGGCTTCTTTTTTTTTTATTGCTTCAATTTCCATTGTGCCTGAATTATAAACATGCTAACATGCACTTCAGTGCTGTCAATCTATACAGAATGCACTGATAATGGAGCATTGCTCTTAGTAGCCCTAATTTAGTCACATAATGAAAACATCATAGACCAGTTGGCAATTTCTGATGAAGAGATGTCCAATGCTGGGATAGCTGAGGTATTGGATGTCAGAATTGAGGTGTACAGGCACAGCTGTCTGGAAAAGCTTGTATAGCACTTGCCCACAGTATGCCTGGCTCTCGTTGGTGCTATCTGTTTCTCCTTTTTCTATGCATTCATCAAATGCACACAGAAAAATATGGTGAAAATGGGAAAAATATGGATACACTGGCAACCATATACAGTATATAAACCAAAGTATTCCAGCTAAAGTATATTCAAATATAATGGGCTAAATCCGGAAGTCCTTATTTGGCTTTTAGTGTCCTCATTCAGGCAAAACTCCCATTGAATTCAGTGGATGTTGTTCCTCAGTAAAGCCAGTATCAATTAAATCTCAGAATGTCCTCTCTTGTGTGTATGTAAGTGATATCTCTCTTTCTCTGTGTGTATGGAGATGATCTCTCTCTCTGTATGGATGGATTTCACTCAGCCCACGTGCCAATGTGGAAGACAGAGGAAATTATTATATCACTATGTATACAACCATTTTGTATCCTGTTGAATCCTGATATAGTTTGTGTCACCCAAAAATTCAATTTAAAAAGAATCTTCCAGTGAGAACAAACCAAGGGATCCACAAACTCTAAGCATTTCACTGGTAAGGACACCACTAGTCCAGCCAAATCTTTGTCTATCCCTCTAAATGGAAGGTCAATATTACAAAATAATCACTTCAGGACCAGGGGTGGCTCTATGTATTTTGCCACCTCAAGCATGGCAGTCAGGCGGCTTTCGGCGGCGCGCCTGCGGGAGGTCCGCTGGTAATGCGGATTCGGCAGCATGCCTGTGGGAGGTCCGCCGGTCCCATGCCTTCGGCGTACCCACCGCAGAATTGCCTCTGAAACAGCGGGACGGGCGGACCTGCCAAAGGCAGCCTGACTGCTGACCTCACGGCGAACGGCAGGCCGCCCCCCAGGGCTTGCTGCCCCAGGCGTGCGCTGGTGCCTGGAGCCGCCCCTGTTGAGGACAATGAACCCTTCTTCCTCCTGGAGATTAGTGGTCCTTAAGGGAATGGAATATATGATGGATCCCTTGGACCCCAGGAGATGCAGTTTGACATGTAAGACCACTCATTCTCGCCCAGAAGTTATCATTTTAGAGAGTGGTGGAAAGAGATGTGTCAAGTCACCAACTGAAAACACCATGTAAGGGAGAAAGTGGGATTGGCCCTACCAGACTATTCTCTGAAGAAACTAGAGGCAGGGCCTTACTAGCCCAGAGGATGATGCAGCCTGGGCCTAGGGCAAAGTGATTGTGAAAATGCATTTTTTAAAGCAAAAATACCTGGGATATTCAAAAGCACTCATCGTTGGCTTAACTCTGCTTTCATTGTAAGTCATTGGGAGTTTTACAGTTGACTTCAATGGAAGGAAAGTTAAGGCAACATTCAGCACTTTTGCAAATTGCACCCAGAAAAGAGTAATTGTGATTAACTTCTTCATTTCTAATTTTTTTAATGAGTGGAGAGGAAGAGATAAGTATTAGTTGGACCTTGTTGAAGTTAAGGGTTAGGTGGATACTTTGGTGAGCAGAAGTGTAGGGCAGAACAGGAAATGCAGGCAAGAGAGGATAGGCACTTCCAAGAACAGATGTCAAACTCAAGAAACAACTGATCAGAGTTCTTCTACAGGAGGTAATTAGTGTATGAAAGAGGTGAGTAATGGCAACACTTTTCTCACGTATATGTTTTATAAAAGAGATTTGTGTTTAAAGGAAAAATACTAACACTAAAAAGGAGGAAAGAACCTAGATGAGGATGCCTGATGGATTTTGGTTTTGTTCTATGAGGTGTTTGTTGTTTTTCTTTTTAAAATTGTTTGTCTGGGTTTTTGTTTGTTCATTTCACATTCTGAAATTTTAGAGTAAGTAATAGACCAAGATTAGCATCTGAGCTCCTTCTAAATAACTGGGAACCTTTGTCACTCAGCGTATCTAACATTTAGTCCAGGCAATCATACCTTCAATAGGGAAGATTTGACTGTATAAGCCTCTTAGTATTGTGACAGCACTCTGTTGTCATTTATTTAAAGAACAGTGATGTAATGTGACTGGACTTTCTGAGCAAAGTTGCAGATACTATTATTATCTATGTATAACCTTTTTTAAAAATAAATTTGGAGGCATTCCAGTTCGTGCTGTCAGTATAGACATAAGATGGGCAGTACCAGTTGACTGTTTTTGATAATGCAGTTTAATAGTTTGTTTGGAAGGCCCTCGGCAATTTGATTAGTGCTGTTTGATGCTGCAATGACATCAGCATGAAGTGGAACAGTTCTGCTTATAAGTGTCTGGCAGGAGATCCGAGTTTCTGTGCATCACACGGGCATAAGCATCAAATAGCATGCTATTGTACATTCCAGTTTAGATTTTTTTTATAGCTTAAGAAAATTAATAATGCATGAGCATCCAATAGGCTTCCATAAGACTCTGCCTTCAAAATAAAAATGCAAAGTACAATATGTAGTACTTTAAAAGTCTCTTCTGCATATTTCCGGGCATGTTTTCTGTTTCTTGAGGTGATAAGAGCCTGGGTTGTAATCCTGGCCCTATTGAAGACAGAATTCCACTTGACTTCTCTAGGGCCCCCATTTCACCTATGCTTAGTAGGATGAAAGGTTGTAATGATGTTGCTATTCTGGATGTTTCATAAGGTGCTGCTGGTAGATGGCATAGATTGTTGGGGTAACAGGAAGTTATTTCTCTCCCTCAGGTTTTCTTCTGTTCAGAACATTAGGGATACAGTTCAGGTGGCTGTGGATTTATGAGACTTCAGTGTAAGGTACACTGTTTATCATAAGTAAAGACCTCTGTTATTCCATGGTCAGATATAAAAATTTTTATTAAGATGATGTTAAAAAAAAATAGTGACCAGAGTTTGAGCATAGATGTTTCTGGTTATCAGGGAATAACATACAGATTATCGAGGGTGCAACGTTTGGTTTAAGATAAGGTGGCATGAGGAATACATAATCTGCAATATCCTTGATTGGGGGTAAAAGGTTGATGGGTCAAAGTACAGACATTGAGATATGAGGGTATGAAGTTCCTAAAGTGGCTATGTTCGGGTGTGGATAATAATGAGTGGATATGATGATGAGGATGGATTGACCCTCATTTGGTGAGATTTAATGTTCAGGGAGTTTATGGTTCCAGTTCATATGATCCAACGGAGGAAGGTCACTTGGTCTCTTTCTCGTAGTGGAAGAACGATGTCACTCTGGTTCACGCCTCCTGGTACTGTCGGTAGCCAGTGATGTGCTCGATGTAGATGTCCCTGGACCATCGGATGGGGTCTGAGACCATGAGGCACCGCATGAGACGTGCGTAGCGTCGACCAATCCCGCAGGTCTGCAGCACACGCTCGTTGCAGGGGTCCTAGGCGCCCAGGGCTCCGACAATCAGGGCATCCATCTGCACTTCATAGCCCTTCGCTCTCAGGGTGTCAGCCAGGGGGGCGTACTTTTCCAACTTACGAGCTCAAACTTCGCGAAATGCCGGGGACCTGTTCTCAAAGGAGACCGTGACATCGACGAGAATGATCTTTTTCTGGGCCTCGTCGGTGATGACCATGTCAGGTCGTAGATGGCTGTCAGTACCGGCGATGGTGCAGTTCACGGAGATCTCCCCTAGGCGTGGCGCGATGGCTTTCACCAGGAGGTTCTGGATGGCATTGTGGTGCAGCTGCCAGGCTCTGGAGTGGGGTTTGCAGCTGCACAGGACATGGGGCAGGGTCTTGTTGGGGTAGCTGCACTTCCTGCAATGCTTGTCTTGGTTCCTGTGGCGGACGGCTCCGTTGAGCGGGATGCAGTTGAGCCGGGCACGGTGAATGAACCGCCAGTCGGCGAAATGGGTGAAGCCACCCCCGGCGAGGAAGTGGTTGCTAGCATCCCACTTGCTGGTCAACTCAAAGGCTTTACCCTGGTCCGGTTTACGCTTCAGGGTTTCCACGTACAGCAAGCGGATGGCGGCTTTCAGAGTCCTCTCCAGCAAGCCCCTGGCCGTCGGGGTGACGATGGTGTTGTCGTCCGACCTGATCTGCGGCACCCGGACTCCCAGCTCCTGGTGCTCCTTGCACCACTGCCAGCAGCAGCCGATCCGCTTCCCCAGGCGACGCATGGCGTTGTGAGTGCGGGACCACAGTGAAGCAATGTCGCGCCCATCCCGTCCTAATTCCCCATCCAGGGAGCCGCTCAGGAAGGTGGTGATGTCTTGGTTCGAGGGGGCTCTGCCGATCCGCTTCTCTGTCGCATCATGCAGGGCGTTCGCTGCAATGTTCCTCACCGTGGCGTCAGGACATGTCAGCAGGCGGAAGGCATGGGTGATCACCGCGATGTCACACAGGTCACCCATGCAGGGGACGTTGGCGCCGCCGTGCCTGTGGGCGATGTACCACCTGCTCGCTGCTGGCTCTCTGGGGAAGGAACAGCCACTTCTTCACCAGCTTCCAGATGATCTTGTCTGCCTTGTTGAGGGGCACCTTCGCCACGGCGGATCCCCTTAGGGTGAACGAGATGTGTGGGATCAGGAAGGTGTTCAGGGCGTTAATCTTCTGCCACGGTGCCAGCAGGGAGGCATCAATCTTGGCGGCATCCTGCAAGATCTCCTGGATGGTGTCCTCGGGTGTCTGCCGGACACAGAACCCTGTTGGCGTGCCCAGGTGCTGGTATGCCTGCCCCTCTGCCAGGGGGATGACGGGCTCACCCTGGATCTGGAACCCCGTTGTCTGCACCGGGTCCCTTGGCTTGCTTGGCTGGTGGCATCTAGCATACCTTGGAGGCTCTCTGGGTCGTCCACGGTCAGGACCAGATCGTCCGCATAGGCCAGAATGCTGAGTTTCTTGCTGTGCAGGTCGAAGCTGATCGGGCCGCTGGAGATGGCTCGGATGAGCGGTTCCATGGCCAGGTTGAAGATGATGGGGCTCAGGGGGCATCCTTGTTTCACGCCGCAGCGGATGGGGATGGCGTCCGTCTCTCCGTCCGTGGCGCGGATGGTGGTGGTGCAGTCCTTGTAGAGGTCCCGGAGGATCTGGATGAAGGTTTCTGGCATCCCGAACTCTCCCAGGGTGGCAAAGATGTGATGGCGGGGTATGGACCCAAAGGCATTGGTCAGGTCAAGCCATGCTACTGTGCACTGCCTCTTGGACCTCCTGGCCTCCTGGATGGCCGTCTGAAGGAGGAAGTTGTGCTCGTAGCATCCCCTGCAGGACATGAAACCCTTCCGCACTGAGCTGACAGCGCCCCCACACACTGACCAGTCTGTGATCCTTGCCGCGAGGCAGCTGGCATACAGCTTGTAGATGGTGGAGCAGAGGGAGATGGGCCTCCAGTTGCCGGGGTCATCTCGGTCACCTTTTTTGTGGATGAGCACGGTCATGGACTTTTTCCAGGAGCAGGGAACGCGATGAAACTGCTTGCATTTGTTGAAGATGGCAGCGAGCACCAAGCAGCCGGGGTCTCGCTTCTTCAGCAGGGAGTAGCAGATGCCATCTTTTCCAGGGGCGGTGTTTTTGGTCCTCGACAGCCTCGCCTGCACCTCCTGCGGGGAAAAATCTTGCTCCAAGTCTTCTGTGAGGTCGATCCGGGGTAGCGGGGAAAGGCACTCTGGGCGTCGCAAGTTGGTCTGGGCCTCGTGATCAAACACATCATTGAAGTAGGAGTAGAGCCTCTCGGGCTGGATAGCACAGTAGGAGGAGGTTCCATTGAGGATCTCCCTCATGGCTTTTATCCGGTTCATCCTGTATAGTTTCTGAATACGGGATGCAGCCGCTGGATCGTAGCGGCAGCCGATGTCCCCTCTCCTGCCTTCTCTGGTCGTGGTGTTATGGCTCGGCGCAGGGAATCTGCGAGTAGCCCGTGCAGCTTCCTGGGGTTCCCTCCTTCTGGCCGTAATTTCACAGACAATTCTGCAGTCAGTCTGACCATCAGGGTGTCCAAGTTCTCAAAGTCCTCCATCCAAGCGGATTACCACGGCATGGCGACCCTCACTCGTGGCCGTCACTCCTCCTGCTGCGTTGTCTCTGCAGGTTCAGGTGCTGCGGGGATGGTTTGCGGCCTTGTTATCCCTCAGACTGTGGAGCGGTGTTGAGGTGGGTCTTGAGGCGGGGGTCCTGGTGTGGTGGGGAAGGCAGCTCTCGGTGTCTCCGAGGCAGCACTGGATCTTCCGGGACGGAGTGGGGTTCTGGAAGCACCGGTGCTGGGCTTTCTCGGGGCACGGTGGTGTTTGGAAGTGCTGGGGTTGGTTCTGGATCTTCTGTGGGCGGCATCCGGCTGGTGGGTCCTCGGTGGAGCATGGGGTTTTTGGCAGTCAGAGGCTCTTTGGGTAACCTTGGAGGAGGTGTTGGGTCTCCCGGGGGTGGGGTCTGGCTGTGGGATCTGGGGGCTACAGGAGGCTCCTCCGTTGGCTGGATTTCGCCGTGCAGCCTGGGGAACGATGCTAGTTGCTCCTATGGCAGGGCGGCATGAGGTTACCTGTGGGGGAGCGCTGCAGCGTCTCGCATCCGTGTTGTGCCGGATGGTTTTTATGAAATCGCTGAGGCGTCTGGTGAGGTTGTTGACCTGAGAGGTGGCGGTGGTCCCCCTCACAGCAGGGTCCAGCGTGGGGATTCTGGAGACGGGACTGGTCCTTTTGGTGGCATCGTCAGTCCTTGAGGCAGGGGTTACGCTTCCCTCAGTTGGCGGTTGGTCCCCCCTTATCTGCTGTGACTCTGGGGACGCTGGCTGGGGTGCTGAAGCCAGATCATCGGTGGGGGTCAGGGTTGGAACCCGGAGGATGTCAGTGAGATTCACTTTCATGGTAGTGGGGCGTCCCCTGCACGTGGCTTGATGAAACTTACATTTCTTTTGGGTCTCGAAGGGGAGATCGCAGCGGCTACACTGAAAAGCAATCCGTTTGTTGTAGGTCTTATGAACGTGTTTGCTGAGGGCCACCAGGGTCTGGACTCCATGGACGGGGAGACAGAAGGGGCAGAGGAGGAGACCTGTAGGGAGTGGGTACTGGAGGTAGATGCGGTCTTCTTCCCCTGCCTCACTCTCCGTGGGGCGGATCTCTGTTGTGCCTGCAGACTCGCCAGGTGATTCCTCTGGGTCCGGTAGAGAAGTTTGGGGAGGTGAAGTCGCTCTTGGGGGGGTGCTGGACTCACTGGCCATGTTGTCTCTTTGCCTGGAAGGGCAGCTTGTGGCATCGAGATCTTGGGCTCTGAGGTGCAGTCCCCTTCAAGCGGCCCTCCTCCGGACAGCTGGGTGGTAAGTAGTTTTAGGGTCTGGGGTTGAGGAGGTGGTTCCTTCCGGAGCATCCCTCTCTGGAGCAGCGGGGCAGCGATCAGTATCCTGGTCCTGGGTCGTCGAGGGGGCTCCCACGGTGGCATCCTTCCTGGTGGGGCAGTGATCAGCAGGCAGGGTTCTCTGGGGGTCCCCCTCCTGAAGAGCTGTTGAGATATTCTTGCTCCTGGATATGAAGTCCTGAAGAGCTGTCCGTCTGGACCCAGGTCTCCCTGCAGAGGTATCCACAGGGGGTTTCTTCAGCCAGCTCCTAATGTTTTGGCTCTTGCAGGTGCTCCGGGTCTTCCGTGAAGCATCAAGGGTGGTCTTCAGAATAGGTTTTTGCAGAGATTTCTGGGAAGCAGGAACAGCAGCAGCCGATGATAGAATAGCTGAAGCTGAAAAAGAGTTTTCTTCCAAAATAGGAGAAGTGGAGTATATCTTTAAAGCAGCATCAATTTTTTCAAAAATGGCTGCAGGTGATTCCATTTTCTGGATGGGTGTTTGCAATCATCCATCAGAAAAAAAAATTAAACTGATAAGAACAGACACTACACTTTGATCTTAGCTCTAAGGAGCCGAGAAGCGTATTTGTTGCTTCTGAAGAACAAGCTGATTGCATGCCTAAGCAGGATCTGAATGAGCTCTCCTCGGACACCTAGTGATGAGCTAGGGAAGAGGACATCAGGAATTGACCTTGTTTGCATGGGCACACCCACCCTGCCTAGGTGCTCAGCATGATGGGACTACTTTGCCCAAATGATCACTTTTGGCTAGTGTTTGTGAGAGGGGAAGTATTGCCTCTTAGAGGTGACCAGAGGGTGGTATGTAATTGTCCCAGGTTACTGGGTTGGGGCTCGAGCCAGTCTTGTGATGTATTGTTGAAAAAGAAAAAACTAGATATTGAACCATGAACCTCTTCACATTTTCACCTTGCAATTACCATGCTGTGGCTGATCTGGGGGCAGTGCCACAAACCTAACCCTATGAGTGACCAACTTTAAGTTGGGAGTGAGGAAGAAGAAATGGTTCCTTCTCATGGATGATCCCAGAGCTTTGTTTGACTATAGAGAGTGAATCTAAAGACTGTGGCTTGGAAAACATACAATAATAGAGTCATAAATTTTAAGGCCAGCAGGGGCCATTATGATAATCTAATCTGATCTCCTTCTTAACATAGGCCATAGCATTTCACCAAGTGTATCTTGCATCAAACCCAAAATGTGTTGCTGAATGACAGCTTATATTTTAGAAAGATGTACAGGCTTGATTTAAAGACTTCAAGTGATGGAGAATTTAGAATCCCTTGTAAGTTGTAATGTTTAGTTACCTTCAATGTTAAAAATCCACACCCTATTTCTGAATTTGTCTAGCTTCCGCTTCCAGAGATTGGATAATATTGAATGCAGTAATGGTCCTCCTGGAAGTTTGGACTTCAGAATGGTCCTGCCAGGGGAGGATCGATCATCTTCATATAAGGAGCTGTGTAGGTGTACTTCTTAAGCCTTCGTACTGGAGACTGACATAATTGCAACAGTGGGTAGGTGGAACTAAGACTGTGATAGAGTGAGGGTAGTAGTGCTAGGTTTACATTGTCCCATATAATCAAATTCAGATAAAATATTGCATTCGTATTTATGGAAACAGATTCAGCCTATGTGGTTGCACAACCAAGGAAATGAGGGGAGATTGTTTTCTAGTGAGTTAGAGCCCTTCATAAGTAATACACTCGTAACCATCTGTGACATACCAGGGTACAGTCCACACTAATGAGGAGCTGTGTCATCCCTGCCCTTTAACCTGGTGTGCCCTTTACACTGTGTTGCTGCTGTAGCCTCCAGCCTGAACTGCTCACAAAAAGCCGCCAGTTCTGTCTGTGTGTGTGCATCAGCCAGCCAGCCAGATCTTGGTTCTTACCAGTCTCGGTTATACTGAAGAGTGACCCCAACACCCTCCCAGTCTTAGATTCTCCCCCAGAAATGGGTATCCTGTACTGCCCAGAAGTCTCCTGGACAATACAAGTTTCATATAAAGTCCATTATGTCTTTAATAGAAATATATGCACACAACATGCCATCTTAAATGTAGTTTCCCAAACACTTCAATTTAAACACGCTGGATTAGATAAAACAATGAAAGAAGTCTATTAACTACACAGAGATAGATTATAAGAGAGTACAAGTAATGAGGCATAAAAGTCTTAAATGTCTACAAGAAAGATAAAGATAAAATGTAACTGGTGCCTAACTTAACAACCTACATTAAATTCAAAGCAAAGTTTTCTCACCACGTGCTTTCAGAAGTCTTACTGACCAAATTCCTTGGGTCAAGACGTCTTCCCCCAAAATCCAACTTGTTGTGTTAAGTGCCATGAGAGACAAAGAGAGAGAGGGGGGGTGTGTGTGTGTCTTGGAGTGTTTGTTCTTCATTTTTATTGTTTCAGTGTCCCCCTGGAAAAACACTTCTAGCTGGGTACCAAGAGACAAAAAGTCTATGGGGAAAGATGTTCCCTGGTGTTTTTTTCTCACCTATTTGAGCTTCCCTTGTTTCCCTTCCTGCTTGATGACTCTGTTTACTGCTTAAATGCAAATTTCAGCAGAGCACATCTTGCTGTTTGCGATAGACCCGTTTGCCAACCTCAGTTTGGAACATGTGTTAATAACACCATACAGTGGAGTCTTATAACTTCACATATGAGGTTGCCACATGTTTTATCAGGACAATACTAACCAGCAAATTATGAGTTTTCAAATGATACTTTTAAGTCATACTTTGTACAAAGATTATTAGTGTGTGGGGTGTGGACACAAGGGTACATTCTGTCACACCAGCATATTCTGGGCAGAGAGCTGGCTAGCACAAGCAGGAAGGGGAGAAATGGAGGATCAGAATAAAACAGTGAGTGGAAAATGTGAGTAATATATTTACTGGAGAAAGAAGCTGAAAATTTATGTGACTGATAAGGTAGATAATTCCTAGCTTTTAGGTTTATTAGTATCAATACTAATACAAATAATTATTTTTAATATTAAACATAGTAATTTTATTGCCCTTTTGGATTGTTTTAAAAAATACAGACAGGGCACCAGAGTAATTGCAATTTATGAATCTGTAGATCTAACCTGGAAGTATTCAGCCAGTAGTTATTCCTCTTCTTTGGCATGTTCCAGTGTAATAGTGAGGAGGAGTTAATAAAGTGATCACTTTGTCCATACATTTTTACATTTTTACATAACATATGTCCATAAATTGTAATGTCAGTTGTGGATTGGGTAAAAGTGTTATGTTGTTCCAGTGGATAATTTCATGTCATGTAATTTGTCGAGATAGGTAACTGTAGAAGCAGTTTTGAGTTGATATGTAGATCTGCCAGGGTTTCATGGATTTAGATTACTTAAAAAATTAACCCCAAGCAAGATTAAAAATATCAGGGACAATACAGAGCAGAGTGTCTTACAAAAAGGCTGTCTTTATAGCTCATCAGTGAAAATTTCTTGTCAAAAATCTCCCTGAGCTAAGTAAAGGTTACTTATTCATATGAACACCTGACTTATAAAATCAATCAAGCCCTGATATCAAAGATGTCTGGTTTTTGCATCTATTCAGGTTGATGCTTCCATTAACTGAACTTCATATCCTAAAAAGGTATTTCATTTTTAAATCTGCTATGCATAACTCATTAACATCATAGCCCCTCATGGTAATTGCCTGAAACTGAGTAAAGAAAATCGAGAAAGATGAAGAGCTGAATTAGCACTTAATGAAAGGAAAAAAGTCAGACTATTTAATTGGCTGCCTGTCTACCATGCAGCAGCTATTCCCTGCTTTATGGAAAATGTAAGTTAAAAGTGTTTCTAGTTTCTAGGTGGTATTTACAGTTTGTAAAGAAGCTTTTATAGTGGGATGTCAAAAAGTGAAAAGCAGTGTTAAACATTTGTTTTAAACTGCAGTGTGCAGTATGCTTCAAGTGTAAAGAAAATTATCCAAGAAATACACATGTTGGCAATCATCTAATATCACACAAGAAATTTGTAAAAGTTTTCAAATATTTCTAGAGGCAGAACCTAATGCTTCTTCAGCTGATGTACTTTCTGTTACAGTAGCTCTGGATAACTATTATTAACTATAGAGTTAACCTCCCAATTTTCTGAAGGTTTGAGATACCAAAAGACTTCTGAAGGTTTCCTGGAAGCAGAAGATCAATGCATAGCTTACGTTGCCTGACTGGCCTTCAGTTAATGAGGAGTTTCAATTAGTTCAAGGTTGGAATAATTAAGGTAATATTATATTAACCTCTGTTCTTACATTTTTCTGGATTTCACCTACAGTATGAGGGTGGGACCAGATCCTTAGCTGATGTAAGTCAGTGTAGCTTCACTGAAAGTAACGGAGCTTTGGAGATTTACACCAGGTGAGGATCTGGTCTGGTGTGTTCAAAGAGATCATTTGGGAAACAGATTAATAAAAGCTAAAATATGGGAAAAGTGAAGGTGAGGAAAAGTTTTCTTCAGTATTACAAGCTAATAAATGGGCCACTCCACAGGCATGGCTAAGCAAGAGGGTGCCCATTGGGAGCTAGTGGAAACTGTATGTGAAAGGCTTTATGAAGCATTAGGACATGTATGAGATACAGCTACATCAGGATCATAAAGTTGGAGCCACTAAAATTACAAGACAGGATTCTTAGAAAATATGATGAAGTTGCCACTGAAAAAAATGACATGAAATAAATGGAGCAAACATGAAATCCTGTAAAACAAAGAGGATGGGCTACCAATAATTTAAAGGTGATTGAAAGCTTAAAAATAAAAGGGGGAGCGGTCTTATATCTGGGGAGCGGGGTTTGTTTTTTGTCATGTATAATAAAGGCCTGAAAGGTTTTTTAATACGTACAAGTTTAGGGCTTGTCTACGCAGGAAGACTCCATGATCACGGGAGATCTAGGCTGAGATCCTCATCTTTGCTCCAACTCCTGTACAGCCACATAATAGGCCCAAGTGGCATGAAGGGGCCCTCCTTTTAGAGCCTCCTTTATGCCACTTGGGTAAAGGCACTGTGGAACGCAGACCATAAGCACCCTGGAGCAAAACAGGACCAGAAGGGTGCAAAGGTGACTTAAAACCACTATAGCGTTCCTTCCCTGGGTAGAGACACATCTTAGAATCTCATCATTCGTCAAATATGATGTCACACTAACAATGGTGATGTCAAACTAACAAATTTTGGAAAATTGGAGTAATTCTGAGAGACTGGAGGACTGCCAAGATAGTTCCAATATTTAAAAAGCATGACTCAGGGAGCTAGAGACAGGTTAGCCTGACATCAGTCCTGGTAAAATAATGGAATGGTTAATTTGATATCCACCAACAAAAAAATTTTAGGCTAAAAATATAATTAATGCCAGTCAAAATATCCTATCTCTTGTTTTAGAGTCTAGTTGATATAGTATACTTGGATTTCTCCAAGGCGTGTGACTTAGAACCATATGACATCTAGATTAATAAATTTCCGTAACATGGACACACATTAGATAGATTAAAAACTATGTTACTTACACATAGCTCTCAAAATGTACTTGGCAATGGGGAGATACCAATGGCTGTAGTCCACGAAAGCTTATACTCTAATAAATTTGTTAGTCTCTAAGGTGCCACAAGTACTCCTGTTCTTCTTTTTGCGGATACAGACTAACACGGCTGCTACTCTGAAATCCAACAAAAGGCTTTTTTAAGATAGCCAAATGCAAGGTAGTACATGTTATACCTACAGCATGAGAGAGACTGTCTTGGAAAGCAGTGAATCAGAAAAAGATTTAGAGGTCACTGCAGATAAGCACTTCAACATAAACGCTCAGCGCAATACTGTGGCTAAAGGAGCTAATGTGATTCTAGGATGTACAAAAAGGGGAGTGTCACATAAAAGTAGGGAAGTGATCTTGCCTCTGTACACAGCACTGGTAAGACTGCTACTAGAATATTGTGAACAGCTGTGGTGTCCACACTTCAAGAAGAATGCAGAAATAATGGAGATAGTTCAAAGGAGAGCCACAAAAATGATCCAGAGGCTGGAAATGATGTGATGCTGAGGGAACTCAGTCTATTCTGCTTATTGAAGAGAAGGATGAGAGATGACTTGATCACTGTGTATAGGTACTTACACATGGAAAAGATGCCAGAGGTCCTCAAAGAAAGCCAGGAAAGAACAAACTTGACACTCCTGATATTTCTAGGTTAGAAAAAAACAAGCAAAAAATGTTTATTTAAAAATCCTTTCAGACTTCTTTATAATCATAAAGAAGCAAAAATGTGCACAAGCTCAATTTTTTAAAAATCCTGTACAGGTCACCTTTAAAGCAGCTGTCATTAAAATCTTTGTAGTGAGAGAGAGAATTTGAAATGCTGCCAAACAGCTAAACAAAAAATATGAGGTTCCTGAACATACGTGCATATGAGCAAACCCTATCCCAATTATTTCTCACATAAAGAGAAAAAATAGCCCTGATTCTGATCTTACTTTATCAATGAATTTCCATTTATTTCAGTGGAATTACTTCTGATTTACACCAGTGTGAAATCCTTTATGTTGTGAATGGTATAAAAATATAATTATATTATTTTCAAACCAGGTGGGTTTGCCTCAGTTCTTATTTACTTAGATTGTAGTCTTGCTCTGGAAACTAATGTACTGATTTAATAAATGGTGTAGATTTGCCAAGGTCTGCTTAAAAACAAATATAATATAGACCATTGCATAGTCCAGGTAGGTATAATATCTAAATATTTAAATGTATATGTATGTAAAGTATTATTGAAGTCTGTATAGAAGAAAGCTACTGCAGAAATAACAAAGTGAGCAAACATTCATGTGTGTCCTGCAGCTGTAGTTTGGCTTAGGTATAGTGAATTAACAGTATTGGGTTTATTTTAAAATAGAGTTAATTGTGAGCCAGAGGGACTCTGACAAATGCTATTTGATCACAAATGTGCCTTATTACTAGCAATCAGCAGTCCCATGACTGAAATGTTTAAAGAGCTTCTCTTCTCCCTGAATCTTTTGCAGGCTCCCATCCAATGCTTCCAATGGATATTTCAGATAACCCTTGATAACTCTTCAGACTTTTTTGGATTTCTCTGAAGTAAACTGAACTTTGAGCCTTGGCCATCACTGTCACTGACCAGAGCTGTGAAAAGCTCCTGGAAAAATCAGCAACATAAACAGTTTTGTTAAAAATTTGTGGTGAAAGATGCCTTCACAACTTAGCAGTGAACCATGAGGCTAGGTATTCTTCTGTTCCAGGGGTCCCCAACGCGGTGCCCGCGGGCGCCATGGTGCCCGCTGGGGCGTCTAAGTGAGCCCGCATACTGACTGGAGGACGAGTATCCACCAAAATGCCGCCGACAAGCAGCAGCATCCAGAGGCATCGCCGCCGAAATGCCGCCAAAAATTGGCAATATTTTGGCGGCGACGCCTCTGGATGGCGCTGCTTGTCGGCGGCGACACCTATTGACATTGCCACTTGTTGGCGGCATTTCAGTGGATGCTCGTCCGCTGCCGCGGTCCTCCATGGCTTGTCATCTGGTGCCCGCCAGATGAAAAGGTTGGGGACCACTGTTCTGTTCTATTCTGTACCCATCACCGTGGTACCTGAGTGCCTTCCGATAGCAAAATAAGCATCGAGACTAATATCTGTTTCATGTGGATCTCTCACTCTTATTCTCTCTAGGGCAAATACTGCAAGTGCATATTTTTTTTAAATATATGTATGCTAGCAATATACAATGTGCTTTCACAAGGGAAGGCAAAATCAATGAAGTTCACCTTGCACTTGAAATGGAATGTTGGCAGGGCTTTTTGTGGTTCTTTGATCCTGCAGATCATTCCACAGTTCTGAATCAGCCCCTGAAAGTGCTCCATCTCCTGCATAGACATGTTTTACCCTTGTCACAGCCAGTTCCATTGCACACAAGAGCAGTTTTTGGTCACAATCTTCATCCTGGAGATTCAGGAAATCTTCTAGGCAATCATGGACCCAGATAATTAAGTATCTTGACTATTACTGAGGTCTTGAAGTTGTCGCCTTCTGTGAGGAGCCAGTGTAGTGAGCTCACTAGGTTGGGGTGTACGTGTGTTAACCCATGCTGCTGTGTCTTGGAGTAGTTTCAGTTTTGAGAGCCTATGGTTTCATGACTGGGTAGATTGCATTGCTGTAGTTCATTCAGGAGGCAGGTCAGGCCAGGTCATCCCAAGATGGGATGCAGTTTCCTAGCCAGACAAAGATGGTAAAATGTGATGTTTGTGGATGCTGGTATATGAAAGCTCAGTGACATCAAGGAATCGAAATACACTCCTAAACTATGTTCTGACTTGACTTGTTTTGAGTATGCATCTTCAACCAGTAAAGATTACACCATGGTTGAGACCTCATCAGAAGTTTTTCCTCTGCCAACCAGCATAACCTCCATCTTACTCAGGTTTAGCTTTAACTGGCTGTTCTTCAGCTATGAACTGATCTCAGACGAGCATTGGGCTAGCTTGGTGAGGTAGGCTGTGAAAGATAAATAGCGCTGTTTGTCTTCTGCATATTTTTGGCAATTCGGTCGATGATGTCTGACCAGCTCTCTCAGAGGTTGCATGTAAATATTAAATATACTAGAGCGAATTGATCATTGTATGATTCCAACAGTGAGGAGTATAGTGAGAAAGTCACATTTTCCCCATCTCTAATCATTGGGTGAGTCCCTCCAGAAAAGACTCAAGACATTTTACTTCATCTGCTGGAATCCTGACAGCTTCCTCAGACAGCACAGCAATATTTTTTATCAACTACGTTGAATGCTGTAGAGAGGTTCAAGAATGTAAGGATGGATGTCTGTCCTCCGTCCAACAGCACGACTCATGCTGTTTCTGTTCCTTGTCCTGGCCAGTCTCCAGATTGTCCAGAGCCTAGAAAATTGGCTTTGGCTAGTTGAACATGAAGAAGGCTTTTTGATAGTGTCCCAGTGAGCTTGCTCAGGAATGGAAGGCTTGATATTGAGTGTCAATTAGCTAGGTCTGATACACTCAGGATGGGTTTTGTCAGTGTTGGTCTCTCTATGTGTTTTTGAAGAAGCAAGGAAAGATTACTTCCCTGAGTAAGGCATTTCTTGTCCTGTGGACCTTTTGGGACCCAAGCCCAGAGAAATTACATAAAAATTCCTTAGATTATATTTTGTTCTTCCTTCTTGGACCGTTTTTGCTTTTCTGAAATTCCCAATTCTCTTATTGCCCCACTTGTCTTCTCAGCCAGTGATCTGCCAAGATGGAGTTGTAGCATGACTTATAGCAGCCATTGAAACCAATTATGCCAATTTTTCAAAGGCAGATTCTTAAATTATACCCATACAATGAATACTTTTGTCTGTAAATACCCATTTTCATTCAGTGAGTAAATTTGTGTCTAAAAATGTTGAGGATACAACTTTGAGGATGCTTGCTCTGAAAATATGTCCCTTTAATTTTTGTTAAGACACAATGGATTTTTTCATGGAGACTAAGAAAAGCCCAAACTGAGTGTAACTGAACAAACTAAGCAGGTTTTTTTGGAGTGGATAAAATGTTGCCAAATAATTTTAAAAAATGTGGTGCTGTGATTCCTTGAATCCCATATGAATCTCCATTAATACTAAATAAAGTTGTGGTCCACAAATTTAAGTTGTGGCTACTGTTTAGAGGGTCCCTGGGTTGGAACCCAGAGTAGTAGGTGGGACTGAATTTCCCCACTGGCAAAGTGGCCTAATCCCTGAGAAGAGGACAAGGCTCCTATAGAAGCCTGAGCAAAAGGCTAGATTTAAAGGGCCCTGGGATGGGGCTTAAGACTCTGAGGGCAGACAGTTTGTTGAACTCTTTGCTACCCTGGAAGGGGTTCATTTTTCCCTGTGTGACTTGGCTGGAGGGCTGAGCCATTGAAGACCTGCCTAATGAGGTTGGCAACCTACAGGGGCTGCCAGGAGTGGGGGAAATAATTGCAGTGCCAGACTCAGCGGCGAGGAGGCACTCAGGAGGTGAGTGCCCCATTGCACTACCTCAAAGAGCTTACAGCTGAAGTGTAAGGCGAGACCACAGGCTGATACAGCAAGCCAAGCTTAAGACTAGGTAATGATGAGACAATGTGGTCAGCAATGGTAACAACCAGGGCCAGCTCCAGGCACCAGTGAAGGAAGCAGGTGCCTGGGGCGGCCAGTAGAAAGGGGTGGCAGTCCGTCCGTTGCTGGGGTGGCACGTCCGGGTCTTCGGTGGCAATTCGGCGGCGGGTCCTTCACTCCCTCTCTTCACTCATCGGCGGCACTTCGGCGGCTCAATCAGCTTTTTTTTTTTCTTCTTCACCGCTTAGGGCGGCAAAAAAGCTGGAGTCGGCCCCTGGTCACAGCACACTAGCTGCCTAACCACTGAATTTTTTGTAGGCCTCACATCAGAGGTAGAGGCTTGAAGGGGATAAAAAGCCTATCCCTAGGCTTGGTGGATATTTTTGAGACCTCCTCCCCTGCATAAGGGCAGAGTGGAAGGAAGCAGTGTCCCAGAGAGGGCCATTGCAGATGAGTATCAATTAGAACAAGCTGTGGGTCTGCTTTATCTTACATCAGAGACTTCTCTGTTCCCTAGCCAGCTGCAGATCCTGCAACAGCCTTTGCCCAACACTTCCTGGCTCCTATGTTGAGCTTGGCTCATTTGGCACTGAGAATTGGGGCAGTGGTTTTCAGTTTTGCCCATTTTAAGTTGACAGCAAGATATTAAGGAGGAGATGTCAGAGATAGGCTGAAATATAGGCTTGAAAGGCCCCAGACCAATCAAGATGGGAAAAGCTGACATACAAATCAGCATAAAGATGTTAATTGAAGCCATATACGAGGTCTGTGTCAAAATTACGCTGCTTTCTCCTGTGTCCTGAACTTGATAAAGCAGAGTCAGGAGATTAAAATCACTTTCCTTTCCGTGTGTAATCTTTGTTGTCCTCTTTGTAATGATGCCATATGTATATGTGGTGAGATATCAGCACATCTTAGATGTATATTGAGGCATGAAAGGTTTTATGGAGAACTGGCTCCTTAACTCAGTCTGATTACCAAACTGGGATTTATTACTCTGAGTGATTCTGAAAGAAGGACTACTTCAAATATTGTATCATGAAGCTTGCAGGCATTCTGAGTTTCCATTGGCATTCATCAAATACTAGTATCTTGTTATGCATTTGGCTTTCACAGTCCAAGTATTCATACAGTGTATTATTCATTTACGTGTGGATGAATCCAGTCCAGAATAGCAAACCTGTGGCAGCAGACAGGTGCAGTTTTACTGTACTCGATGGGGCTGAATGCAGAGAATCATTTATGAAATGTGCAGGGAGTGAGAAAGGGCAAAGCTCAGAGAGTCTTGGGATGGGTCTAGAAGACAGGATTGACCACTGTTTGAATCCCACCATCCTTCCTCCCTGAAGGAGGCCACATTAGGTTTAATTACTGTCACACATCAGCCCAGGAACAGAGGCTGGACATGGTATTAACTTTTTCCCATATTGAAGAAATAAGGAAAAGTTCTCTTCATTACTATACATCTAGATATCTCTTCTTGTGGGTGAAATTCATATCCCCCATGAAAAGCCCAAGTAACTGGGCTTAGAGTGGGGGTCCTCTGCATGTGATTGGAAGATGGATTCCTCTTCCTTACTTGCCCTAACCTTGAGGGCACAGGGCACTGCAGTGCTGCAGCTACCACTACAACTCATGCGTAGGATGACTATATGTCCCTTTTGGCTGTTTTGGCCGTTTAAGCCCTGTCCTGACCATCCTGACTTTTTTGGCAAAAGTGAGCATTTGTCCCATTTGCTTTTATCAACTTGATCAGCTGGCAAGAGCAAACGGGACAAATGCCCACTTTTAAAAAGTGGGGTGCACAGGAATGTGCAGAGGAGGTGAGCGGCGTGGGCCAACCCTATGTGGGGGGGTGGGAGGCTCAGGCAAGCAGCTTGGGACAGCCCGGCGGGAGAGGAGGGCTCAGGCTAGCCCCATGTGGTGTCCCGTTTTCCCTTTGAAAAATATGGTCACCCTACCCATACTGTAAAAAGAATGTCTATGTATTCATTCTATTTTCTACAAATAGCATTCTCCAGTCATTGACTCATACACATTAAGGCCAGAAGGGACCATCATGATCATCTAGTCTGACCTCCTGCACATTGCAGATCACAAAACCTCACCCCACCCACTTTTGTAGTATGGCTCCAGGACTGGGGAAATAGTAGCAGTATGAAGAGAAAAAAGATCCCAAGTTTCCTCTTTTATTATAGTGAGAGTAGTTGTTGCTTACTGTTAAAGTTGCAAAATAGATATCATTATAACGTTTTTTTTTCAAATTGTCATAATTTTCTAAACAATAGGTTGGGATTGTTGTTGGGGTGGTGTGCTTTTTTTTTTTTTTTTTTTAAGAAACTGGTCTCAGCCCAAAGTTGAAATTTTTAGAAAAAAATTGAGGAAATTTCTTTCATCTGTTTAAGCTTAGTGATCATCAGTAGACACATCTCCTGTTTATAAAATGTCTCATTCACACCTTTTGGTCATGGCTACAGCAAAAATAACTGAAGTTTGAAATTTGCCATGTAGACAGTCTTTAATGAGGAGTAGTGATATTGCTAGTTTTTGTTTTGTTCGGGAGGAGAGAGGAAGGGAGAGAAACTTAGAAAAAAAAAGTTATAAGCAATTGAAAAAGTCTCTTCTGAATATGTTCACTAGTTAAGATTTTTAACAGAGCATAATGAAGGCTCCTTGCTCCTCCCCTAGTGATATAACCAGAGAAACATGCTCCCAGCCTTATAAGCATCATGGATTTTTGCTAGGACATCTTCCATGAGAGAGAATGGAAATGTCTCATTACCCCCAGCAAGAATCTTACAAAAACACTAATTTCAGTCAAAAGAGATTACTGCAATGCAAAATAAATAAATAAAAAGAGAGAGAGAGAGCAGATTTTATGATGTAAGTACATCTCAACTTTTGTTGCTTCATTATGCAATATATATTGAATTCCAAACCTGCATTAAAAACAAACAAGAAAACTTTCTACCTTTGCCCACTGTGAACACATACTATGGCGATGTAAATTGATGTGTTGCAGGTATCAAGTTTTGAGGAATGTTCTCTCCAACCAAACCATAGCAACATATGCACTGCTGTGGCTTCACTGTAGGGTGCTATCTACACTGAAGGGAGGGGTTCTCCCACTGCTGTAGGTAATCCACCTCCCTAAGAGGCAGTAGCCAGGTTGGCAGAAGAATTCTTTCATCAACCTAGGGCGGTCTACTCCGGGGATTAGTATGGCTTAACTACATTGCTCAGAGGTGTGACTTGAGTGATGTAGCTGGGTCAACCTTACTTTTTTAGTGTAGACTAGGCCTTAGTTTCTCTTTGTGTCTGCTTTCTCTATCTGTCTGGAGATTGTGAACACAGAACTGCTGGAGTTCTGAAAATGTGCTACAACTGAGAGTTACAAGCTGCCATATTTTTATCCCTGTTCACCTGCTTGAAAATATAAGATACAGCATGCAGTGAATATGGTGGTTTACTTGATGCAGACATAGCAGCAAAATGAGGAGAGACTTATGTATAAAATTAAGAAGCAGGCTGCAACTTTTATTAAACTTTAACACAGGGGAGAGGTGATACCCACCCATTGCCAGTGCACTCCTGTTCCAGGTGTTTAATTGGTTCCAGTGGGGGCTCCTACCATATAACCCATAACTTGGGGTAGGCTCTCCTCAGCCTACCCCCCCAGGATTCAGCTCACTCTGAGTCTTAGCACCCTTCCCTCCACCATGAGGGGAACAGAGGGTGCAGAAGGTTGGGGACCTCAGTCTGTGAGGGCCATAGGATGTCTCCCTATCCCATTAGCTTAAGGTCCATCACCAAATCCCAGGTCCTTTACCTCTGGGAACTGTTCATTTTATCCTTTTAACCACACCAGAAACAGGCCACAAGTTGTGACAAATTAACAACTCAACCCAAGTACCACAGTTTGGTTCTAAGTGCCTTCCTACTTAACCCACTCTGGCTTGAAGGAGCTGTGATCAACGCAAAAAGCTCCCTGATCTTCTGCCAATTAGCCCATTGGAGAAAAATTGTCTCCTGACCTCCAACTGGCAATCAACTAAACTTGCAGTATCAGTCAGGCCAGACTCCGATTCCTAGTTTGGGGTGGGTAGGGTGGGGCTGCTGGAATGGAGCCACACATGGCCCCCTCTCCAGATCACATCTTGGGAGCTGATGAAAGCTGTAACCTTCCTGCTCAGCTGGCCAATGGGTGCCAGAGATTCCCTGGGTAGGAGGAGCTGCCTGGTGGCTCTCATTGAATGTTTCTCTCCCTCGCTGCTTGGACTGTCCTCCTTGACCACCAGCCCATCAATTTCCCCCCATCCATTGAGGCAGGTGGGTGGCATTTCTGTCCCCATATGGAAATAATTCACTCTTGCACCTGATTACACTATGAATCAAGTTCCTGACATAATATTTGGCCCCTGGAGTCCAAAGTTTCCTCACTGAGCTTTGAAGGAGATTTTAGTGGCAGAAAATGTTCAAGATCAAATGATAGTTCCATTTTCTGTCAATTGACTTGCAGCTCTTCTGTCACAGGAGTGCAACAAGCCTTTGTTCTTGAAGCCCCACTTTCAAAAGGAGAAAAAATGCATTTCTCAGTTGTGCTTATGTTTGAATACCAAGTTGCTTTTTCACAGCAGATATGGAATACAGTTGAGCAAAGTCAATGTAATGAACAGTGAAGTTAAACATTTTCAATTACTTCAGTTTGTTTAATATAAACATACAACAATTTATAACTTACTGAGGATAAGCCACATTTCATTATCGCGTAAATTATAACTGTCAGCAGACATATAGAAAATGATAGGCATTTGATTATGGATGTACATATTTTTTTTTTTTTTTTTTTTTTTGCCCAAGCAAACATTTTTGAAAACAAAATAGAAACTGGAAGAAGAGATTAAGCTTACCTCTTCTTTCTGTATTTTTTGGACTGTATAAGGCAGAAATCATTGTCCCAAATAAATAAATTGAGTGTACTGCTCTGATTAGTGTGTTTCTATTTCTTCTAATTAGGTTGTTTTTGCAGGTTTTTCAGTCAAATTTTTGGTGTTGGGGAATACAGGCAGAACATGTGGCTAGATCTGCCTGTATTCAGACAACAATTGCTCCTTTGAAACAATACCATACAGACCTTCCTATTTCATTATGGGTCCATTTGAACTATGACATTTCAGGGTTTTTTAAATTTTCATGAGGCTAAAGCTTGCCCCATCCCTGCAGCTGTCAAACACATATGACAAATTCTCTTCCACTGTTTGTGTTGAGGATGGGTTTTGGGAAGCCATACAGGGAGGAAGGGCAGTTCTACACAGTTTGTGCATTAAGGAGCACTGCTTCAAGGGGCTGCTGCTTCTATGTACCAGCATAGCAAGAATCTGGGAGTAAGGTATTGTAGGGTCCAGTAGGGGTAAGAATATAATTAAGGGATTTGTGGGTCCACTGCCATTCTTTTTGGAATGGAGGAGTAACAGCGATTTGAGCAACTGCAGCCTCAGAACTTCAGTAGAAGATATAAAGCATTTCCCTAGTACATGGGCGTACACATATCACAAAGTGATCACTCCATGTCAGATTTCTCAGTTCTTGTCCTCAAAGGAAACCTGCCCAACACCTCCAAAAGACAAGCCTGGGAATTTAAATTAATAATCTTCTAGACACAAAAAATCATAGGCTCAACAGAGATATTGTTTATGGCTTATTACAACAATCTGTAACCTACTAACACTTATCTGTCCTATGACTGCAGAAGTGTTAATTGCCCACTTCATTTTTAACTGGACTCCTGCAACATGTGTTAACTCTTTTATGCTTAACCCTCTGTCCCACCTTGTATTTAGTTGTATAACTCTGATTTCCTTTTCCAGACCTGAAGAAGAGCTCTGTGTAGCTCAAAATCTAGTTTCTTTCAGTTAATCCAACAGAAGATATTACCTCTCTTATATATGTGTATGGGATTTAGCAAGGGGAACACACATGCTTCAGTTTTTTCCTGGGCTTCACACAGGCCATGTCTGTACTATAGAGCTTACAGTAGCACAGCTCTATGGATGCAGCTGTAAGATCTCCCATGTAGCTGCCCTATGCTGAGGGGAGAGAGCTCTCTCATCAACATAATTAAACCACCCCCAAAGAGTGGCGGTAGCTATGTTGGTGGGAGAGTGTCTCCTGCCGACATAGTGCTGTCCACACTGGCACTTCTGTCAGTATAACTTATGCCACTCGGGGGAGAGTTTTTTCACATCCCGAAGTGGCATAAATTATACTGACAAAAGTGCTAGTGCAGACATAACCATAGAAAAAGGGTGGGGAAGCTGGTCTAATGTAAAGAAGTCCAATTTCTACCCATTAGAAAGGTTTGCCTTTTTTCACATAAAAGAAAAACATGTCAGTAGGCCAGTTTGTAAAGTGCTGTAGTGAGTTAAGTTTTTAATGTTCATTCTACAGGTCCTGGATGTAATGTAGTATAAGACACACTAGATGGTGCTCTTGCCACATCAGTGTCCAGCTAAGGAAAATGTTTTCCTAATATGTTGTGGAAAATCCCATTTTGAAAATAGCACTTCATTTTGTTCATGGTAGAAGTATGACAAACATAATGTTACTGAAAATCTTCACTGTGGGCTGGAAGAACAATGCATGCCAGTTTTGTAATTACAAATCTGCAGTAGGGTTGCCAACACTCCAGGATTGTCCTGGAGTCTCCAGGAATTAAGGATTATGTCATGAGATAAAACCTCCAGAAATACATCCAACCAAAATTGGCAACCTTAATCTGCAGGCAGTTGATTTTCCTGAACCTCATAAATCTTACTTAAATGGCAATCATTACAGCAATTTGTTCTGCTCTATTTTCCTGTTTTTCTAACAATGGGTTTTAGGTGTGAGAGAGGGAGTTAATGGCTTCATAGTTGAAATACATGACTTACATTTTTCAGATGGAACATTTGCATTCGTATTATATTGAGCAACTCTTGTTTCACATCTTGCTTTTCTTTACTGGTTTGTTTACCCTGCACTTTCATTGCCATGATAAGATCATGCAGGGATGCTGCACATTATTCAAAATGTAAAACCAGGTGTGGGCATGAATAATGCCTAGTTAAGACCACTGTGGTATAATCCTTGCTTCATGCATGATGCTTGCACTTTTCCAAATGTAAGGAGTGTGTGTACGTGGATGTGCCCCTTGAAAAAAAAGTCTCTACAAGACTTCCTAGTAATTACAGGCCAGTGAGTCTAACTTAAGTACCAGGCAAATTGGTTGGTTGAAACTATAGTAAAGAACAAGATTATCAGACACATAGAATAACACTATTTGTGGGGAAGTCAGCACAGCTTTTATAAAGGGAAATCATGCCTCACAAATCTATTAGAATTTTTTGAGGGCGTTAATAAACCCATGTGGACAAGGATGATCCAGTGTTCTTGGACTTTCAAAAGCCTTTGACAAGGTCTCTCACCAAAGACTCTTAAGCAAACTAAGCAGTGATGGGATCAGAGGGAAGGTCCTCTTCTGGTCAGTAACTGGTAAAAAAAAAATAGGAAAAAAAGGGTAGGAATAGCTGGTCGATTTTCAGAATGGAGAGAGGTAAAAAGTGGCATCCCCATGGATCTGTGTGGGGCCAGTGCTATTCAACATATTCATAAATGATCTAGAAAAGGAGTACACAGGGAGGTGGTAAAGTTTGAAGATGATACAAAATTGCTCAAGATAATTAAGTCCAAAGCAGACTGTGAAGAATTACAAAAGGATCTCACAAACTGAATGGCAGAGCAACAAATGGCAGAAGAAATTCAATGTTGATAAATGCAAAATAATGCACATTGGCAAATATAATCACAACTACATATACAAAATGATGGGGTCTAAATTAGCTGTTACCACTCAAGAAAGAGATCCTGGGGTCATTGTGGATAGTTCTCTGAAATATCCACTTAATGTGCAGCAGCAGTCAAAAAAAGCTAACAGAATGTTAGGAACCATTAGGAAATGAGTAAATAATAAGACAGTCAATATCATAATGCTGCTGTATAAATCCATGATATATCCATACTTTGAATATTGTGTGCAGCTCTGGTTGCCCCATTTCAAAGATATATTAGAATTGGAAAAGGTATAGAGAAGGGCAACAAAAATGGTTAAGGGTATGGGACAGTTTCCATAGGAGGCGATATTAATAAGACTGGGACTTTTCAGCTTAGAAAAGAGACAACTAAGGGAGGATATGATAGAGGTTTACAAAATCATGGTTTGGAGAAAGTGAATAAGGACGTGTTATTTACCTGTTCCCAGAACACAAAAAACAGCAGTCACCCAATGAAATGAATAGGCAGCAGGTTTAAAACAAACAAAAGGAAGTACTGCTTCACACAATGCACAGTCAACCTGTGGAAGTGGTTCCCGGCGGATGTTGTGAAGGACTGAACTATAACTGGGTTCAAGAAAGAATTAGACAAGTTCATGGAGGATAGGTCCATCAATGAGATAGTCAAGGACACAATCTCATGATCTGGGTGTACCTAAGGATTTGACTGCCAGATGCTGGGACTGGACAACAGGGAATGGATCACTTGATAATTGCCCTGTACTGTTCATTCTCTTTGAAGTATTTGGCACTGCCCACTGTCAAAAGATAGGATAGTGGGCTAGATGGACCATTGGTCTGGCCCAGTATGGCCCTGTGTGTGTGTGTGTGTGTACGTAGATAAGAATGGCCGTGTGTGTTTATGTAAATACTTATGTCTATACTTGTAGGTATACCATCATATATATATACACACCCACAAATATTTTAAAGCAAAGAACAAAACAATCATAGCAGCAATCTAGAGATGTTTCTGCTCCAGCAACCTAGATCCAAGCTTTGCTGTACTTTGGGGAAGTTTAGATTCACACTTCACAGCTGGGCCTTATCTCTAAAATGGTTGAAACCAAAACCATGGATCTTAATGCCCTCAAACTTGGGGAAGTTCAGACGCAGATTTAGATATGAATTCTGGTGTATAGGGCCACCTCCATTCCTTCACTGAGAAGCAAACATGAAACATCTTGATAAGTAAAAATAGGAAAAAAGCAAATGAAAAGAAAAAGAATAAAGAAATGGAGGAAAGGATGGCTATTCGCCTCAACTGCACACACCTGAGAGACAGATGGCAAGAAGGTTAAGAGAGATTTTTCAAAGGCACAAGTGGCAGTTAAGTACCCAACTGCCACTGAAAGTCAGTTTCTTTGAAAATCTCTTCCCATACCCCTTACTAAGTGATGATGACCGAGTCTTATGTCTATGTATGAGGATTCGGCAAACCCATAGGTGAACATTAAGGAACAAAAGCCGCATCTGGATTTAGGCCTAAATGACTTTGGCCAAATGTATAACAAAAGTTAAGATAGTTAAAAGATGGTTAAAGCAGCTTTTTGTATGTAGACAAAGGTCATTAGGATAAAACCTATACATTTGCCCTAGCTGCTACCCCACTCCTTAGGCTATTTCCCCAGTATCATAATTAACTCATTATTAGGAGAATGTGTGGAAATGAGTTAATGAGTATCTTTAAATATAATTCATGATTTGTTCAAACAATTGAGACATTTGTGTCTGGGGTCTAAATTGGAAGCTTGCCTAACAATTCCTTGTCACATGACAACTTTTTGCATCCTGTTTTCAAGAGAAATCTGCAACAAACTGGGTTACAACACGTACACTCTAAACTGGAACTTTTGATGTAACTCCAAGACCAGGTCATTGGTCCCAGATGAACTATCCCAACATGCTAGAACCCCTAATTGGGCAAGAGTATCCTTTGGGGTGGGTTTGAGGAATCAGTGATCCCTATAAAAGATACCATCATTCAGAGCAAGGAGAGGAGCGCTCCCTTGCACCAATAAGATACCTTAAGCTGTATCCTGCTCCATTCCCTGGGCCAGACACCCAGAGAAGGAGAAGTGAAGATCAGTAACACTGACTAAGCAGAGCTTGAGGTGTAACCAAGAGACAGGTAAAGATCAGAGCCCCACCACATATAAAAGGGGAGATCATGTCGTATCATTGATGGAGATACCGGGAAATATCAACTTAAGTCCACGTGAGTTAGAGACTTTAATGAGAAGAAGATGAAGATGAAGATCCTTCTGTAGAGCAATTCAAGGATGCTCAAACCACTCCAACTCACTAGAGTGTGTGTATATGTGTGTGTCTCTGTGTGTGTTACTGGTTGTTCCCCCAAGTAGACTCTACACCCTGTAAGTATGTTGTTGAAACAGTGAGGGATCCCAGGTTTAAACCAGTGTTGTTCTAAAGCTGCTATACATTTGGAGTTTTAGAAATCATTTTGTGTTTGTGCCAGACTGTCAAAAAACTACAGGCATTTTGTAAAGTGGGGAGGAAAATATATTTGACAAATCGAGCTTAATACAATCTTTGTGAACAGCAATGCTTAATGGGAGAAAGGTAGCCAAAAAGAAGCTACCAGGAAATTGTACTGAGAGTTGTCTTCCTGAAAATCAAGATCAAGTAACAGCTGTTGCTTTCAGCAGACTTTGAGTTAAATTAATCAAGTTAATAAAGGAAAAGGGATTCTCCCATCAATCTTTCCATAAAACCTTAGGAAGGATTATTTTTCTTAACTTATTCAATATGATTTAATGTCCAGTTATGGTAATTGGCGATCCAGATAAATCGAACCATTGACTTATTGATTGTATTCCAACTGTAATATTAATTAGATAATTGTAATGTACTCTTGTAAATTAAGTCAAGAGAAAGTTCACCTAGCTAACAGTATATTTCACTTAAACCTATATTTGTTTTATAACTGCTTGCTTAATCTTTTAGTACATTTATAAAACACACACTGAACTGGTTTATTTCCCAAATCTTCAATGGAAACAAAAGTAAGTTATGTAGGAGAAAAAAGGTATATTCCTTAACAGTCATTTCTGAGCCCATTCTATATTTCAGGACCTTAAAATATAGTCCTATTATTCATACAACACGTAAATGTGAGGTCACACCAATATGAGAACCACAAACATGTGGAACAGAGAAGATTGTCCAGACCATTGCTGACTGTTGTATCCTTGCTTTGTAGCTGTTCCTGTTTTTCACATAAGGTGTTAAGTGCTTGGCTTCAAAGTGGATAACAGTGACAGGACAAATGTGCCGCCACCTTGCTCTGTCATGGGCTGTTGCTTACTAGTTGCTGGGGTCAAACTGACATGCTTTCAAGCTTGACTTCAGTATATCTTCATATTGTTTTTACTGGCCACCACAAGAATGGGTGCCTTGCTTTAGTTGACCATAAAATACAGTCTTGGGTATTCTCAAGTTGGCCATATAAAAAAGATGCCCAAACCATTACAGCTGAACTTTTATGACCACGCTTTAAATGCCAGATATCTGATGATGATGAAGAATTTTGATATTGGGAATCTTGTCCCACCATTTGACCCTGCAAACAGTCCAAAAACAGTGCATATCGAACTGATGAAGTTTGCTGCTGTGACAGCAATATTGTCCATGTTTTAGAACCATATAGAAGCATTGTGAGCACAACTGCCAAATAGATATTTAGCTTAGTGCTTAGTCTGACACCCCTGTCATTCCACAAGCAGTGTGAGAGCATTCCAAATGCAGAGATGGCCTTGGCTATGTGATGGATAATTTGATCATCAATTGTAGCATTATGTCACAGCATACTCCCTAGGTAGAAAAAATTCTCTCCAGCCTTGAGAGGAATATTGTTGATTTTAATAATTGGGTAGACAGGTGCGTCCCCAGCACAGGTTGGTACAGAGCTTCCTTTTTTTTTTAGGCTGGTTGTGAAATCCAAATGATTGACTGCACAGACAAAGTGATCAGTTATACACTGAATGACATAGAATCATAGAATATCAGGGTTGGAAGGGACCTCAAGAGGTCATCTAGTCCAACCCCCTGCTCAAAGCAGGACCAATTCCCAACTAAATTATCCCAGCCAGGGCTTTGTCAAGCCGGACCTTAAAAACCTCCAAGGAAGGAGATTCCACCACCTCCCTAGGTAACGCATTCCAGTGCTTCACCACCCTCCTAGTGAAATAGTGTTTCCTAATATCCAACCTAGACCTCCCCCACTGCAACTTGAGACCATTGCTCCTTGTTCTGTCATCTGCCACCACTGAGAACAGCCGAGCTCCATCCTCTTTGGAACCCCCCTTCAGGTAGTTGAAAGCAGCTATCAAATCCCCCCTCATTCTTCTCTTCTGGAGACTAAACAATCCCAGTTCCCTCAGCCTCTCCTCATAAGTCATGTGCTCCAGCCCCCAATCATTTTTGTTGCCCTCCACTGGACTCTTTCCAATATTTCCACATCCTTCTTGTAGTGTGGGGCCCAAAACTGGACACAGTACTCCAGATGAGGCCTCACCAATGTCGAATAAAGGGGAACTATCACGTTCCTCGATCTGCTGGCAATGCCCCTACTTATACAGCCCAAAATGCCGTTAGCCTTCTTGGCAACAAGAGCACACTATTGACTCATATCCAGCTTCTCGTCCACTGTGACCCCTAGGTCCTTTTCTGCAGAACTGCTACCTAGCCATTCAGTCCCTAGTCTGTAACAGTGAATGGGATTCTTCCGTCCTAAGTGCAGGACTCTGCACTTGTCCTTGTTGAACCTCATCAGGTTTTTTTTTTTTTTGGCCCAATCCTCTAATTTGTCTAGATCCCTCTGTATCTGATCCCTACCCTCCAGTGTATCTACCACGGCTCCCAGTTTAGTGTCATCTGCAAACTTGCTGAGAGTGCAGTCCACACCATCCTCCAGATCATTAATAACGATATTAAACAAAACTGGCCCCAGGACCGACTCTTGGGGCACTCGGCTTGAAACCGGTTGCCAACTAGACATGGAGCCATTGAGCACTACCCGTTGAGCCCGACGATCTAGCCAGCTTTCTATCCACCTTACAGTCCATTCATCCAGCCCATACTTCTTTAACTTGGCGGCAAGAATACTGTGGGAGACCATATCAAAAGCTTTGCTAAAGTCAAGGAATAACACATCCACTGCTTTCCCCTCATCCACAGAGCCAGTTATCTCATCATAGAAGGCAATTAGGTTAGTCAGGCATGACTTCCCTTTGAATCCATGCTGACTGTTCCTGATCACTTTCCTCTCCTCTAAGTGCTTAAGAATTGATTCCTTGAGGACCTGCTCCATGATTTTTCCAGGGACTGAGGTGAGGCTGACTAGCCTGTAGTTCCCCAGATCCTCCTTCTTCCCTTTTTTAAAGATGGGCATTATATTAGCCTTTTTCCAGTCATCCGGGACCTCCCCTGATCGCCATGAGTTTTCAAAGATGATGGCCAATGGCTCCGCAATCACATCTGCCAACTCTTTAGCACCCTCGGATGCAGTGCATCTGGCCCCATGGATTTGTGCTCATCCAGTTTTTCTAAATAGTCCCAAACCACTTCTTTCTCCACGGAGGGCTGGTCACCTCCTCCCCATACTGTGCTGCCCAGTCCAGCAGTCTGGGAGCTGACCTTGTTCGTGAAGACAGAGGCAAAAAAAGCATTGAGTATATTAGCTTTTTCCACATCCTCTGTCACTAGGTTGCCTCCCTCATTCAGTAAGGGCCCACACTTTCCTTGACTTTCTTCTTGTTGCTTACATACCTGAAGAAACCCTTCTTGTTACTCTTAACATCTCTTGCTCGCTGCAACTCCAAGTGCGATTTGACCTTCCTGATTTCACTCTTGCATGCCTGAGAGATATTTTTATACTCCCTCCTGGTCATTTGTCCAGTCTTCCACTTCTTGTAAGCTGCTTTTTTGCGTTTAAGGTCAGCAAGGATTTCACTGTTAAGCCAAGCTGGTCACCTGTCATATTTACTATTCTTTCTACACATCGGGATGGTTTGTTCCTGCAACCGCAATAAGGATTCTTTAAAATACAGCCTGCTCTCCTGGACCCCTTTGCCCTTCATGTTATTCTCCCAGAGGGAGTCAAAGTCTGCTTTTCTGAAGTCCAGGGTCCGTATTCTGCTGCTCTCCTTTCTTCCTTGTGTCAGGATCCTGAACTCAACCATCTCATGGTCACTGCCTCCCAGGTTCCCATCCACTTTCGCTTCCCCTACTAATTCTTCCCTGTTTGTGAGCAGCAGGTCAAGAAAAGCTCTGCCCCTAGTTGGTTCCTCCAGCACTTGCACCAGGAAATTGTCCCCTACACTTTCCAAAAACTTCCTGGATTGTCTGTGCACCGCTGTATTGCTCTCCCAGCAGATATCAGGGTGATTAAAGTCTCCCATGAGAACCAGGGCCTGCGATCTAGCAACTTCTGTTAGTTGCCGGAAGAAAGCCTCGTCCACCTCATCCCCCTGGTCTGGTGGTCTATAGCAGACTCCGACCACGACATCACCCTTGTTGCTCACACTTCTCAACCTTATCCAGAGACTCTCAGGTTTTTCTGCAGTTTCATACTAGAGCTCTGAGCAGTCATACTCCTCTCTTACATACAGTGCAACTCCCCCACCTTTTCTGCCCTGCCTGTCCTTCCTGAAAAGTTTATATCCATCCATGACAGTACTCCAGTCATGTGAGTTATCCCACCAAGTCTCTGTTATTCCAATCGCATCATAGTTCCCTGACTGTGCCAGGACTTCCAGTTCTCCCTGCTTGTTTCCCAGGCTTCTTGCATTTGTGTATAGGCACTTAAGGTAACTCATCGATCGTCCCGCTTTCTCAGTATGAGACAGGAGTCCTCCCCTCTTACGCTCTCCTGCTCGTGCTTCCTCCCAGGATCCCATTTCCCCACTTACCTCAGGGCTTTGGTCTCCTTTCCCCGGTGAACCTAGTTTAAAGCCCTCCTCGCTAGGTTAGCCAGGTTGCGAAGATGCTCTTCCCTCTCTTCGTTAGGTGGAGCCTGTCTCTGCCTAGCACTCCTCGTTCTTGGAACACCATCCCATGGTCGAAGAATCCAAAGCCTTCTCTCCGACACCACCTGCGTAGCCATTTGTTCACTTCCACGATTCGATGGTCTCTACCTAGGCCTTTTCCTTGCACAGGGAGGATGAACGAGAACACCACGTACACCTCAAACTCCTTTATCCTTCTTCCCAGAGCCACATAGTCTGCAGTGATCTGCTCAAGGTCATTCTTGGCAGTATCATTGGTTCCCACGTGGAGAAGCAGGAAGGGGTGGGGTAGCGATCCGAGGGCTTGATGAGTCTCGGCAGTCTCTCCGTCACATCGTGTATCCTAGCTCCTGGGAGGCAGCAGACCTCTCGGTTTTCCCGGTCGGGGCGGCAGATAGATGACTCAGTCCCCCTGAGGAGGGAGTCCCCGACCACTACCACCATCCTCCTCCTCTTGGGAGTGGTGGTTGTGGAACTCTCATCCCTAGGACAGTGCATCTTTTGCCTTCCAATCGGTGGAGTCTCCTTCTCCTACCTTCCTTCAGATGGGACAGCTAGTCCACTCTCCGCATTAGTACCTGTAGAGAGAACATGGAAACGATTGCTCACCTGTATCTCCATTGCTGGTACATGGACGCTCCTCTTTCTCCTTCTGGAGGTCACCTGCTGCCAAACTTCTTCACCATCCTTCTGTCCCTGCTGCGCCTGCTCTGAATCTTCAGAACATTGTGGCTGTAGAAGTATCTCCTGACGTCTGTCCAGGAAATCTTCATTTTCCCTTATGCAATGCAGAGTTGATACTCGTTTCTCCAGACCTCGAACCTTCTCTTCCAATATGGAGACCAGCTTGCACTTTGTACAGACAAAGTCGCTTCTGTCCTGTGGAAGAAAGACAAACATGGCACAACCTGTGCAGGTTACAACAGCTGATCGCTCACCTTCCATATCACCTTCCTCTTAAGAGCTTCCTCAGCTGTTGCAGTAACTACTCAGAGAAACCCGCAGATGAAAGCCTCAGTGAGTTCTCCCCAGGCAAACTCCCTCTGTTAGCCTCTGCTGTTTGCCGCTCAGCTGGTTCGCTGCTGACTGCCCTTATATACCAGTCAGGCCCACTCAAGGCCCACCTGGAACAAAGCACTCCCAAAGCACTCATCAAATCGAGTGAGCAACCAGTGCAATCATCAGAAAAAAAAAAAAGTTCCTTACCGAGTAAATCTGCCACTTTCATGCTAGCACTGAAGAGTTGCAGATTGAACAACTTCACATCAGTGCAGAACTGGATAAATGTTACTCTGTCAATGCCATGAAATGCATCCATAAGCATATGGAAAATGCAAAAAAGGATGGAAAAGAGTGTTGGGGGCCACTGCAAACAGGAAAGGGGTCTGATATCTCACCATTTTCCACCACTGTGGCCATCATCCCATCATGGAAGGACTGGATAACAGACCTAACTTTTCAGGGCATCCAAAGATGAACAAAAGTTTTCAGAATCCCTCATGATTTACAAAGTCAAAAGCTTAAACTTATTTGACAAACACCATATGAAGACCACAGTTTGCTCCTGGCACCTTTCCTGAAGCTGACAGGCTGTGATAATCATGTCTAGAGTGCCCTATCTAGACCAAATTCCACACTGAGACTCAGGGTGGATGGTTTTCCACAAGGCAGGTGTTAAGTTCGATATGGCCAGTGAAATAATTTCCCCAGCAACAGAGATAGTGAAATGTTGTGGTGATTATCACAGTTTGCCCTCTCACCCTGATGTTTACAGAGGTGGACAATGTTGGCATCACTGAAATTCTGTGGCACTGACTCTTGCTCCCAGATAATGTGGAAGAGTCATTTGAGGTGCTTTGCAGTGTGGTGTAGTACCCACCCTGCTTATAGCTCTTTGGTGGAATGCCATCTGGTCCAGAAGTTTTCCCTTGTGACATCTGCTTGCTTGCTCATTTCATATGATGAGCATTAGTGCAAGTTCTTCTTTTGATGGGCTTTGTGGAAAAGCATTAATTACTTCCTCAGAAATGTCAGAAGGATGGTTGAGACGTGAACTGGAATATTCCATCCATCGGTCAAGTATTTCTTTTTTCTGTCAGTTACATTATAAATGGAAGGTAGGTCTATACATTTTCCAGTACATACATGCATTACATTTAGCCATCTACTGAAAGGTGTTAATTAGAGCTAAATATCTGTAATGTTTTTTTCAGTTAAAATGGTTATTTTGAGGCCATGAAGAGTTCATGCAGAAGAAGCAAATCTTTGAATATTCCAGAATTTTAAAAAAAATCTTGAGGAAAAAAATCTCTACTATGAAAAGGATTCATTTCTTGTTTGAGAGTGAACATTTCACACTGTATTGAGGGTTTCATATTACAAATCTGAACGATTGGGATTGGATGCACAAGACACATGGTTATGTTTCTGTTCCCTCCTTAGATTAGCATAACTTTACAATGCAATTACTCACAAATTCAGAATTTTTCCTGCAATATTCTCTTCAAATTCACCATTTTGGTAAGCACTTCCAATATTATGCTCACTTGCTAAAGTATTTGTGGAAAGCTAATGCACAGGTTGAAGTTAATTAATTTAAAATCTGAAAGATTTTATTTGCAGAAACATCTTTGCTATTTTTGAACAGTTCTAACTGTTAACATATATATAGTTTGTGGCAAGGGCTGGTTCACAATATGCTTTAACATATAGGATATGTCCACACTGCATACTCCTTATGGAGGTGCGCTGGAGGGCCATAGAGTATGTGTACTCTACAAGGCTCTCTAGCATGCATATAATTAGCAATGTAGATGTTGAGGCCCTGCTTAGACTAGTAGAGAAAAGACATGCCTGAAGCTTTATGGTACATACCCTAATCCCTGCATGGCTCTCTACATGCCCACGCTGTGCCTCCCATGTCTACACTACACTTTTTAGCAGTGTAGTGTCCCATTACCTCCCTAGTGCCGGAGACTTTCCCTGCTTCAGTGAAGACTCGGGCAGTGGGGAAAGGCTCCAGCTGCAGGGAACTGCTGGCGCCTTTCTCTGCTGCCTCCCCCTGCCAGAGCCTTTCACTGATGCATTTAGCTACACATTGCAATGTGGACGCAACCTGCTTTTCACTGCAGTGTGTACCTACATATACCCGATACACTTCTGCCAGTGGTGTGCAGTGTAGCCATAGTTTGGCTATATCAATACTGGCCTTTATGCATGTTGTTGTTTTGTTTTTGTTTTAAAATAATAAAATTCCCCTTAAAGTCACATCACAAGAATAAGTAATACTTTGGATGGGCTTCTGGGGAAACTCTGATGGCCTGGTGGGAAATTGGCTGATTTGCTTATTTGTAGCCTGATCTTGTAAACTACTGCGCAATCTGCCCCCAATCTAGCAAAGCACTTAAGCTAGTTCTGAAATTTAAACATGAGTAGTCCCATTGACCTGTGAATAGTCTCATCATGGTTAAAATTAATCGTGTGTTTAAGTACTGTCTTGGTGCGGGCAGATTGCTCACTCAGCACCTTGCAGGATCAAGTCTTACGTTTTCAACCTCTGACAGACCACTGATTCAGAGCAATCTGGATTGCTGGGTAAACTGGGCATAAGCAAACAATATGTGTTTCAACATGGCTAAATGGAAATGCATACATCAAGGAACAAAGAATGTAAGCCATAATTACAGGATGGGGGACTCCATACTAGGAAGCAGTGACTCTGAAAAAGATTTGGGAGTCATGGTGGATAATCAACTGATCAGAGCTCCCAGTGTGAGGCTATGGCTAAAAGAGCTAATGGGATCCTGGGATACATAAATAGAGGAATCTTGAGTAGGAGTAGAGATATTATTTTACCTCTGTGTTTGGCACTGGGATGACTGCCCCCAGAATACTGTATCCAGTTCTGCAGCCCACAATTTGAGAAGGATGTTGATAAGTTGGAGACAGAGAAGAGCCACCAGAATTATTAAATTCTTAGAAAACATGCCTGATAGTGATAGACTCAAGGAGCTCAATCTATTTAGCATAACAAAGAGAAAGGTAAGGGGTGACTTAATTACAGTCTATAAGTACCTACATTTGGTAAACAAATAATGGGCTCTTCAATCTAGAGAAAGGTGTATTACATGATCCAATGGCTGGAAGTTGAAACTAGACAAACTGAGACTGCAAATAAGGCATAACTTTATAACAGTGAGGGTAGTTAACCATTGGAACAATTTTTAGCAAGGGTCATGGTGGATTCTCCATCACTGACAATTTTTAAATCAAGATCGGATGCTTTTCTCTGGGAATTATTTTTTGGGGAAGTTCTATGGTCTGTGTTATACAGGTGGTCAAACTAGATTATCACAATGGTCCTTTCTGGGTTTATAGTAAGCCTCTACCTCGATATAACGCTGTCCTCAGGAGCCAAAAAATCTTACCGCGTTATAGGTGAAACCGTGTTATATTGAACTTGCTTTGATCCACGGGAGGGCGCAGCCTCACAGCCCCTCCCTAACCCCCCCGGAGCACTGCTTTACCGCGTTATAGCCGAATTCGTGTTATATCGAGTCATGTTATATCGAGGTATCAGTGTATATGAATCTATGAAAAACTGTTCTCTCATCACTGTGACACTTCCCAGAGGAACGGAGGGTTGTGAAGCACTTTGTTACCCCCTGCCATTATTGTGAGTGTCTGTGCCAGCTGTGTATCAACTTCCTGATTCCATCAGTCTCTGGCAACACAAGCACTATCTTTCAGGCCTCCACAGACCTCACTGTCTCTGTACAGGTTAGCAATAGGTACACACCAAACCTGAATCCTTCAAGTATCCCTCTGGAGTGCTCAGCCCCTGATCCACTGAACACTCACAGAACGCTCTGATCCTCTGTACCCAAAGGAATAACTAACACTCCCCCTCCCACCAGTTTACAAGAATCAACTCGGGATCACCACTCCGCTGAATGCATGGCACACACGTATATTTATAGTGAAAATGGGAATGTTTATTATCAAAGAACAGAAATTCAAGTGACAGTAAGTAAGAATATTGGAAACAAATGGTTACATATAAAACTAAATTATAATACACTTTCTAAAGCCTAATCTTAACACCCAAAATATTCACATTTCTTACAAGATACCTCACTCCAAGTCCTTTTCCCAGCATTTTCAGATAGGATACCTGGGATCCCCCTTTCATTAGATCAAGCCTCCTGGTAGCTTGTCTTCACAGACTGAAGGATGCCAGAGCAATTCTCTGCATTCCCAAGTATAGCAGAACAGACATTTGATCATCACCTGAAAAGAGGATTCCTTCCTACCACTGTTTCCCTCTTTTTGTTAATTTCCTTCTGAAGTCTCCATAAGCTCTTCATTAGCCTCAGTATGCTAATAGAGTCTATTGTGAGATACACAATGGTCCACCAGCGAGAGAAATATTTCCCACCTGCTATCGCAAGGCATGCTACCTTTGATTGACCTGGGTTTAACCACAAGTCCTAGAGAACACAATTTTCTACATATATACATACATTTTCCAATGATTATGATGTGATTACAAGTGTGAGAGGCTTTTGTTAGAGACCTTACATAATATCTTTTGGTGAACCCAGGGGATCCCCTGTGCCCTCTGCCACTTGGCATCCAGAGGTCCTTGGGTCACAAGTATCCCGTATAGTACTTAAACAAACGACATCCCCTGCCTTGGTTAGTGTCAGGTGAATATTTTGTTGATTTATGACAAGACTTTTTTTTAAGGTATCTTTACTTTTTCATATTAAATCTAATATAGTGCAAGTTGTACTCTGAATGTTATTTAATATTTATGGGAAATTAAGGAAGTGTTCTGACTTTATGATCATTATATTCATCCTATTATGATTATGAATCCAAAGCCCCTTGAAGTCAAAGGCAAGAATCCCATTTTTTTTAACTCCAGTAAAAGGAATGTACAAAATCTTGAAAAGTAGTATCAGAACGTTTTAAGATTTCAAGTGGCAGTGTGGACTAGTGGATAGAACACTGGAATGGGACTCAGGAGACCTGCATTCTATTCCCAGTTCTGTCCCTGGCCTGCTTAGGCAACTCCTTTCAGCTCTTTGTGCCTCAGTTTCCCCATGTGCACAGTGGAGATAATGATATTGACTTCTTTTGTAAAGCACCTTGAGCTCTATTGATGAAAAGGGCTATATAAAAGCTAAATATCATTATTATTATCTCACTTGCCCTTCTAATCTGAACATTCTTTTTTTTCTGTAGATGGTCAAGGAACTTGACAAATCCTACACATATTATGCAATAAAACCTACAGAAAAAAATCAGAAATGGAAATATGTCTATCTAAAATGCATTCTGTATGCACTTTGGTTAACTCTTGACTCTTGAGTAGCAGATGCAGAGTAATTGTGCCCATTTTCAATTAGGTTCAAAGAGTATTTGTCTTCTCTTGGAGAAGTGATCAAGTTTAGCTAACCTCTGGTAGACTACTTTTCCTAGTCTCCCACATGTAAACTTTAGTACTTATGCTCACTTTTCATCTGTAGAAAACAGATTTTTTTGCAAGACAATTATTGATTTAAAAAGATCTTGAAAAAAGGAAATTTGAGGAGGGAAGCTACAAAGTTAAAGACTCAGAGAATATTGTATAGTAAGTATGTTTAACGCATGGCCATGCAAAGCACCAGAAATATAGTATTACGTAGCTAAGTTTTGAAGCTTACAGAGCAGGTAGTTTCAACCAAGGTGTGAGTTTTCCTGACCTCAGCATCTTAATTGTATGGGATTTATAAACGTCATTTTTCTGTAAGGGCCTGATCTAAAACCTGTTGAAGTCAATGGTTGTCTTTCCATTGACTTCAGTGAGCTTTGGATCAGGCCCTAGATTTGCAGTAGTTTCGGGTCTAAACTGTGCTCTCTTCGTAAGTAACAAGATAAAGATGCTTTCCACCAGGATGATAGATAGGCAAACAAAACATAACTTTTTGGGGACTTGTAGAATTTTAAGAATACACTCATAAAGCTTATGCTCCCAGTACTTCTGTTAGTCTCAAAGGTGCCACAGGACCCTCTGTTGCTTTTTACTCATTTCATAGTAAAACTCATGGATTTCTAATTTTTAACTTATTTATACTGGATATTTTTGACCTCAGATGAGGAACTGCGCTAGTGTAACAATATGTTATATTCTCTATTCTGGGTTTAATTTTAGATTTATATTCTTAAAGTTTTTGCTGATCTGATGTGTATTTTAAACAGTAGGTGGCGCTTACCCTTTACATTAACATCAAATCGTAGGTTTGTTAGCATGTGCTATTGTTTGTGTAGGAAGTTCTTGGAGTTTTTTTCAGCCTGTGTGCATAACAATGATGTGCGATATTATCAAGGAATGTTTTTTTCAAATTAGAAAAGTATATGTGAGGAGTACAGAACATGGTTTTTAAAACATCTGAGTGCTATATAATGAAAATATTAGAAAGAATCTGTGGGATTTGGAATTTGTCCCATAAGATTGAAAGCAGAACTCATGAATCAGGAAGGTTAAGTGAAATTAAATTATGGAGGCCTTTCCTTCGGAGTTGGAGTTGTTCCAGATCTCTCAGACGCGCATTATGTGTTCTGTCTACAGTACCGTGGGGAAGCAAAAATAATTAAACCTGAAAATTAGATTTAAATACTGTTAAAGGTATGACTCAAACCAATAAAAGCAAGGAAATTCAAAGTTAACATTGACACACCATCCTTAAATTGTTCTGTTCAATATCACAAAGTGTAAGGTTATTCACTTAGTGAGAACAAATAAAAAATTCAGGTACTTGCTTTAAGCTTAATGGACTAGAGCTGAAGGAAACTTGAAATAGAAAGGTAGAGGGTGGTACTGGTTAATGAATAGTATGAAAGTGGGTGGGAAAAGAACTGAATGGCAGTGCAAGGAGAGCAGAGGAAGTATTTTGATTGTCTTTATATGTCAAATATATACAGTAGTTAATTGTCTAACTAAGGAGATACTGATTTGACTGCCAAGCTGACTGAATTACTCTTGAAATATACTTTTGACCACTGTATTTGAAAAAAGGAACTACGTGAGCCCCGAGGTTCATTTAGTAGTGCCCTCAGAGGAGGTGAACTTTAAAAAAGGCGACAAACATCCTTTGAATTTGTTGTTAGAATATTAGTATAGGATTCTTAAGAGCTCTGAAGAGCCTCCTCTGAGGTATTGCTGCCAGCTAGGCCTGGTCTACAATAGAAAATTAGGTCAGTTTAACTATGTTCACCAGAGGTGTGAAAAATCCACATCCCTGAGCAGAGTAGTTAAACTGGCCTAAGTCCCCACATACACAGCTCTTTGAATTTTCTATCTACGGGCATGGCTACATTTGCAGATGTAGAATGCTGGGAGTTAAACCAGCCCTTGGTGACCGCAGCAGGGAAAACGCTGCCATGTGTTTACACCGTCAGCTGCAAGTGCACTGGCATGGCCACATTAGCAGCTCTTGCAACGCCACAAAGAGCAGTGCATTGTGGTAGCTATTCCAGTGTGCAAGTGGCTGCAACGTGTTTTTCAAATAGGGGGTGAAGTGTGACAGGGAGTGTGTTGTGTGTATGTGGGGGGAGAGAGAGTATGTTTTGGGGGGCTGAGAGCGTGTCAGCATGCTGTCTTGTAAGTTCAGACAGCAGCAGACCACCCCCCAACACACACTCACAACAGCAGCATTCTACAGTAATGGTTTGCTTTTTCCCGGAGCAGATAAGCATGCCGGCTGTCAGAAATGGAGCTTTGAAAGGTGATATCTGCATGCCTGCAGCCGATTTCAAAACAATGAGAAGAATGGCCACTTGACTTAAGGGAATTATGGGACGTTTCCGGACAGGGCAGGCTCTAACTTTTTTGCTGCCCCAGGCAAAAAAGAAGAGCGCCGCCCTGCCGTAACCCCACCTCCCGAGCGATGCGACACCAAAACCCCCCCCCCCCCGAGCACCTCCCCGGGCCGCCCAAACCCCCGCGCCCCCCCCCGGGCCCCCCAAACCCCCCCCCCCCCCCCCCCCCCCCGCCAGCGCTGCCGAAACACTCCCCGCGCTGCCTGGACGAAACAAAAAAGAACAAAAACAAAAACACCGTGAGCGCCCCCCACCACCCCAACATTGGCCGCCCCTTCTAAGGTGCCGCCCCAAGCACGCACTTGGTCGGCTGGTGCCTGGAGCCGGCCCTGTTTCCGGAGGCCAATCACAGTGCAGTAATGCAACATCTCGTCCACACTGACGCCCAGGCATTTCAGCCAGGGCACAGCAAGCTTTATGCTTCTTGTGGAGGTGGATTACCAGGAGTGATCCAGCTGCAGTCCAGGCGCTCTACATGCCTTGCCAGTGTGGACACCTCAGGAGTTAGGGCACCCGGGGCTGCTTTAATGCACCCTAGTTACTGCCTCAGGGAGTTACAGCCTCTCGGGGAGGTGGATTACCTACACCCATGGGAGAATCTACGTCAGCATAGGTTGTGTCTACACTGAAGTTCTAGAGCGGTGCAGCTGTGCCGCCGTAGCATTTTAAGTGTAGACAAGCCCTTAGAGTTTGAAGTCTACACTTTACTGAGGTGAGTGAAGCTAAAGAGGATGCAGTGTACAAACCTCAGTGACTTGAAGTGGAGCTGGATTTGTTCCAGATCTCTCAGACGCTGTTTTTGCTAGGAATCAGTTTTGCTGCGTGAATGGTTTTACCTTGCAGGGGCACATCTGTTTCCATTGTGATGACTGTATCTTGCCAACAGAAAAAGAAAGAAAAACTAAGGGCCAAATTATTTTAAAGATATTTAGGCACAGAAAGATGCAGATAGGTACTTGAGTGCCAGTCTTGCTTAGGTGCTTAAATATATTTAAGAAACTGACCCCTAAGTTTGCTGCTGTTTTTATGCTTGTTTTTAGATGACTGCTTAGATGTTCCGTGCTAACTAACCAATATATTTAAAAGCAGATTAAAAAAACAGTTTGTTAAATGTAATATGGAAACACAAATGAGTGCTAAGGCTCTGAGACTCCAGATTAAAAGGGTACTTCATCATGTGCCTAACTTTAAGCACACAAGCGGTTCCATTGAAGTGAATGGGACTACTTGCATGCTTAAAGTCACCCAAGTGCTTAAGTAAACATCTGACTCAGGGTCAGACACTGTGGGTTTAATTGAAGTATTGGAATGACATTTCCAATTTATTGTACCATTTATATTTCCAAAAGGAAAACCCCTGTGTATTTCACTTACAATTATAGGCCTAGTCCAAATTTGATCAAAGTCATTAGGAGTCTTTCTGTTGACTTCAGTGGCCTTTAGATCAGATTTTCTCTCTCTTAAAATACTTGTTTTCCCCTCGGTTGCTGGTGCCTTGTTGATAATACATTACATGCACATTCAACAATAAATAACACCAAATAAAATATTACACTGTATTTCAAATGAAGCTTAACTAATGCCATAAACAGTGATTCGTGAATGGGAACAGTGCCCCTCAAATGAAATAAAACCTTCCTGTTCATGTTTAGTTTGTATTCATTTATCATGCATAATATAATCAGGAAATAAAAAAAAACAGTTAGAAAAGGGAGATACTGGAATAACAGCTAGCCAAGGCAGTATAAATATAGACAAAAAAACAGATTGTGATGGAGCAAAACAAAAAGCAAATGAGAGAAAAGCAAAAATGGCACATTCAAAGGAATTACTAGGGTAATGCTGCATATTTCATATGAAATGAAAGTATTTGGTACATGATGAAAAATATTCTGCTACAGATTACTAAACTTTTAAGCAAATAAAATGTATTGTGCAACCATTAGGTTTTTACCCCCAAATATTTTAAGGGTAGTTACAAAACATCTAAATTAAAAAATGGAAAATATCTGTTAAAATGTTTCATTTTTCTTTAGGAGAAACAAATTCCCCTACTTTTAAGTGTTATTAATATGTAGAAGCACCTTAATTACTAACCTATTTAAGTATCACAGTCAGGGGCAGCTCCAGGCACCAGCGCAGCAAGCGCGTGCCTGGGGCGGCAAGCCGCGGGGGGCAGCCTGCCGGTCGCTGTGAGGGCGTCAGGCAGGCGGCTTTCGGCAGCATGCCTGTGGGAGGTCCGCTGGTCCCACAGCTTCGGCAGCAATTCGGCGGCGGGTACACCAAAGCCGCATGACCGGTGGACCTCCCGCAGGCATTCTGCCGAAAGCCGCCTGACTGCTGTGCTTGGGGCGGCAAAAAACATAGAGCCGCCCTTGATCACAGTGACTACCTGTTAAAATTAAATGAAATGTTTAGATAGGTTGGTAAAGTTTAAACATTATGAAATGAGTGCACTGTACTAAGCAAGCCCTGGACACTTTCTGTATATTTTTCTCTCCTGGGTTTTCAGAGTCAAAACCAAAAGCTCACCGATGGTGTGTGTACACTCCAATGTAAACCAGGATTAGTGGAATTTGATTCAGCTGACCTGTGTCAGGGAGCTCTGGGCTTGAAAGTCTACATTTGGAATGTTTTCAAAATTGGAAAGAACTTGAATTATGATTGAAAAAAGGAAAAACTATCGATGAAGAAAATTTACATGTGATCAAGGAAAGAAGAATATTGGCAACAAATATTAGAGCGTCCGATTGATTTAGTGAGAGTTCTCAGTGGGCAAAATTTAGCATTCCATGGCCGCGGTAGAAATGAAAAATTATACACTCGAGGTAATAGAAACTTTTAAAAATTTGTTGAATACCTAGCTTTGTTTGATCCAGTCATGAAGGAGCATCTATGTAAAATAACTGATCATGAAACACAGGTTCATTACTTAGGAAAAAATATGCAGAATGAATTGATTCAAATCCTAGCAAATGCTATTAAAAAGAAAATTGTAGAAGCTGCCCATTCTGCAAAATACTTTTCAATAATACTGGACTGTGCACCAGATGTGAGTCATGTTGAACAAATGACAATGATCATTTGTTTTGTGGATATGGAAAAGTCTGCAGATGAAGATAATGTTGAAGTGCTCATAAAGGAACATTTGTTGGGTTTCATACCACTTAAGGAGACGACTGGAGCATTTATGACTAAAACTATTCTACCAGAGCTTGAAACAATGTCATTATCTGTTTGAAAACTTACATGTCCAAGGCTATGATAATGGGAGTAATAAGAAGGGTAAAGACAATGGTGTGCAAAGGAGAATGATGGAAATCAATCCTAGGGCCCTTTTCATTCCTTGCAGTGCACATTCTCTGAATTTGGTTGTCAGTGATGCTGCTAGATGCTGTTTGGAGGCAAGCAGTTTCTTTGACCTGGTGCAACTTGTTTATGTGTTTTTCTCAGGCTCAACATGCCGTTGGGAGATTCTGACTCACCATGTGAATTCTGTACTGTGAAACCACTTAGATGGGAGAGTTGCATTGATGCTTTGAAGCCTCTTTGCTATGAACTTGGAAACATTTATGATGCCCTAATTGAAATTTCTGATGATACTACCTTTACTGGATCATCTGGCAATACCACACGTTCAGATGCAGAAGCTCTTGCAAATGGCCTTTCCAAGTTCAAATTTGTGACTTCACTCATTTTGTGTTATAATATCCTTTTCGAGATTAACCTCACTAGTAAGCAACTTCAGGAAAAGAACTTGAATATACATTCTGCTATTCAAAAACTGCAGCAAACTAAAAATATTCTGGAGCAATTCAGAAGTGATGAAGGGTTCGAAAGAACACTGGTAGATTCTCTCGAGCTTGCTGAAGAAATAGATTTTCCAACAGAATTTGAACCAGAGCCAGTTCGCATTCGGCAAAAGAAACAGCAGTTTTCATATGAAGGATGAGACGCACCCATTCAGAACCCAAAACAAAGGTTCAAAGTGAATTTCTACTTCAGAGTCCTTGATACTGCTATTGACTCGGTTGATGAAAGATTTCAACATATGCAGCAGCTAGAGTCAGTATTTGGCTTTCTATATGATATCCACAGCTTGCAAAAGAAAACAGCAAAACAGGTAAGAGAATATTGTATAAAACTGGAGTTGGCTTTGACTCATGAAAATTCAAAAGACATTGATGCTGCAGATTTGTGTAGTGGGCTTTTTTAAGATGACTTAAGAAACATTCCACTCCTAAAGAAGAACTGAAGTTTGTTTGTGAAAATAAACTCACAGACAGTTTTCCAAACATTTTTATCGCTCTACGCATTCTTTTAACTTTGCCAATTTCTGTAGCTAGTGGGGAATGTAGCTTCTCAAAGTTAAAATTGATAAAAACATATCGGCGTTCAACAATGGTGCGAGAGAGACTTGTTGGACTTGCCACAATGTCAATAGAGCATGAAATAGCTAGAAAACTGGATCCAAAAGAGGTAGTGACTGAATTTTCAAAATGTAAAGCAAGAAGTCATGTTTTAAGAGCACAGAGTGTTTTTTATTCGGAGTGTTTTGTAAATACAGGTTAAAGTTCATTGAAGAGTTTTCTTATTTCTTTCTATATTGGATGAATTAATGAGTAGTTTCAGTTGCCCAGAAACTGCATGTTGTGGTGAATAAACTATTCAGCCATATTTTATTGTCCAACTCTACCCCAATCCTGTAAAGATTTATACAATGTGGGCTTGGTCCTTCTAAATACTGATCCTGCAAAGCACTTAGGCCCTGATTCAGTGTGGCATTTTAACACATGCTTAATTTTAAGCATGTAAATAATACTACAGTAGGATTACTCATACATTTAATTACGTTTCAAGTACTTTGAGGGATCAGGACCAGAGTGCTCAACACTTTGCAGAATTGAGCCTGACTCAAAGTTTTAATAATATGCATAACATTTATTCAGTATTGGAGTCGGCAGGATTGGAGCATTGGCCCCAGTTCTGCAACAACTGTGCACGGGCTTAATTTTATTCACCTTGATGGAGCATATGTGCAGGTGTAAAGTTAAATAGGTGTGAAAGCATTTGAAGAATTGGAGTCAAAGTTTGTGTCTGTATATGTGACAGTTCTGCCACAGTTCCAAATGGAACTCAGGGAATACTCAGACAAGTAAGTATTGCTCAGCACAAGGGTTGCAGCACCAATTCATATTGTCAAGTAAACAAATGAATACAGCAGCAGGACTGGGTATGAAATGACTTTCCAATCCTTTCTATTTATATTATATTCTGTTAGTGTAAAACTATTCAAGAGGTATACCTAATAAGGATCTGCAATTGTTCTGCTTGCATTTTCATTTAAGAGACAGACAGAGTTTAGGGTAAAGCATTTGACTGGTGTGCAGAATGTTTATTTAACAAACCACTCACATTTAGGTTTTGAACATCATTAATTTACGTTATATCTCATTCATTAATAAGATTTGCTGTAGTATTTATTGTGGTATAATGGGTCTTCTCACATGAGTAAATGTTGAAGAAATGGGCCCCAAATCAGCTAAGATCTTGGGGCCAGATTTACAAAGATAGTTAGGCACCTACCGATATAGACTGCTGCCAGGTGGGATTTACAAGCATATTTAAGTAGGTTAGGCACCTAAGTCCTATTGAAATGAATGGCAGTTAGGCACCTAACCTGCTTAGGCACTTTTGAAAATCCCACTAATCATCTACCTGGATCTTTAGCCACCTAAATACATTTGCAAATCTTGCCCCTAGTGTTTCTCCTGTTGAAGTCAGTTTTGCCATTGACTTCACTGAAAGTGGAATCAGTTTCTTGTACTTTAGTATTTATTGACTGCAATAAAATCAGATTAATGGGGAAAATTAAATTCATTTTCTACTCTCTCATCCATAAAAGAGCTGTATTAAATAAAGAAGATACAAATATCAAGGACTATCGAGGACTAAAGTTTAATACACAGGTGTTGGCTCCTGAAATTATTGCAGCCACTAATTATGTTAAGAAAGGAGGTGGATTAGGGAATGAAAATTTAATCCCAAATTTACATCAAAACATTTCATGATTTTCTGAGTATTATTATAATGCATCTTAACGCTCAAGCAGAACCCAGTGTTCTTGTGGTTGTGTGATGCTGCTCTATTATGGCTGTGGCTCTTCATTTTTAATTGTCGAATTACTGAATGTACAGTTTATAGAAATATAACAAACCAACCAGTAAAGCATCTTCACCAACTACCACAAGTTAACCAAACAGGGAAACAGCACTATACTACTTCCTGAAGAAATTCAGGAATAATTGAGCATGGGGGTGGAGCATGAACTGGAGAATTCCTTCATGTGTTCATGGATCAGAACTCCCCCACCAAAAAAATTAATTAAAAAGCATGTTGCTAATTAATTCACTAAGCTCTACAGTATATAAAATAGGAGCTAAGTTTCAGAATGACTCCTTTGTTTATTCAGAAGAGCCCTGAGGTTTGACCATCCTCCCTTTCTGCCCACCTTCAAATTCTTTACAGAGAGGTTCTTGCTCGTTAAATGTGTTATGATTCATTGTCTTAGTCTCTAGTGATTTTCCTCACAACTACAGTAGCATTCAGCACTACTAACACAAAATGATATGTGGATCTAAGCCTTGACTCTGAAAGGTGCTGAGGACTTTGCGCCTGATCCAGCAAACACTTAAGCAGAAGCTTAACTTTAAACACGAGTAGTGTCTCATTAACTTCAGTGGGATTACCCACATGCTTACAGTTATACATGTGCTTAGCTGGATCAGAGCCTGATAGCTCAACACCTTGCAGGATCAAGCTGACAATGCCCATTTTCCCATTAGAACTTAAAATAAAGAGCCAGAATATCCATTACAAGGCAGTTGCTTTGCACTGCAACCCTGGCATATTTGGAGTGATGTGTCTGATCCTTTGAGGGTCACTCCAGTGTAAGAGGGACCTTCCAATGGTATAGACATGGCATGGAGGCTCCTTCAGCCTACCTACCCCATGCTTCCAGCATAGGTGTTATGGTTGGGACACTCCTACTTTGCTCTGTTCCCTGGCTGAAGTTTTGATCCATGGTATCGTTGTGTCGGAGAATAACAGAGTTCTCACTTTTTGTTTGGGTACAGCAAATCAGATACTTTATTTTCTCTCTATCAATTGCATAGAGGGAGAGAGCTAAACAGGTCTCTCAACAGGTAAACAATTACAGGAAGCATTTATACCTTTTGTTACAGACAATAATGAGCAACAGCTGCATTTTGTTTATACAAAGGTCATTCTGATATCTTGTTTTGCTCACTAATGTAGACTCTTAGTCTACATTCCATATTATCTACACATTATCTAAACAAGGTCGCAACAACTTCTCACACAGTTCTTTCCCACTCGCCTCACACATTCCTCGCTTCTACAAATCTCGCGTTATTAGGGTTACAGTTAGCCTGACTCTTGCTAACGAACTGTCATGCATTGTATCCCCTTCCTATCAGTTCTTTCTCTGCTTCCACAGTTGTTTGCAGTCAGGGTATTTTAGAGCAGCTCCAAGGCAAACAGGGGCAGCAGGTCTGAAGGATACAAAGTAAAGCTTTAGGTGGCTTTTGCAGCCCACTGCTCCACAGCTGCATAGTATACATTTCAGCTGGACCTCGTGATCTAGGCCTAAAATAACACTGCATTGCCAGCAACTGAGCAATAATACCTCCTCTTTCTATTTACAGTCAGATAATCAGAGATGACCATGCATTTCTGTCAATTTTTGAAAAACAGATCAGGGTTGGGATCGAAATATTTTAAACAGCTCTAGCCCAAGAAAAATGTCAAGCTCTGAATTCCTGGAATATAGTCTCTATAATGGAAATGCTGACAGATTCTTAATTACAAGACAAGGCCACACAAATGATGTGGCAAACTGGCAATGTGTTCTGTGCTATCATTTATTGCTTCTCTGGGAGAAAGCATCAGAATGCTGGCTGCTGGTGTTCTAAGGACAATGGCTTGTATGAAGACTGTTTTATTACTTTAATTTTAGTCTTCTTTTGGACTAAAAATGCTGCAGTACGCACATTTTCTGAACTAAATTCTGTAGTTACCCCAAAACTGGCTATGTGACAGTAAATGCCATCATAAATAAGAGAGTCTTCTTGAGAAACATACTAAGAATATACAAGCTGATGTGCAATTAATAAAATGAAATAAAAAAACACCCTCCCCCCCCCAGACACACACACCATGGGTAATTAATGTAACATGACTAGGAAGCAGATTGTACATTATAAATAAGAATCTACGAGACTTTGCATTTACTGCAATGTTTGATGTTTCGTGTAGAATAGACTCTACATATATTGGCCCTGATTCTGCAAGAAGATGCTGGGCTGATACTTTCACCTATATGACACCATATTGACTTCACTGAGGCTTTGTGCATGGGCAAGGGTCTGCTTGCATAGATCCAATTGTAGGCCATTATCTATAGAAATAGTTGGAGAACTATAAAATGAAGTGTTTTGTAGAAACAGTTGCTCAGGAAATAATTCTGCAGTAACTAATATAGTGGTGATACAACTTCACTTCATTTGGAATCCCAAGATATTACAATTTGTGGAAATAATACAATAGTCAACATTATAAATAAGAATTAGAAATGTTGTCCTGGTCACAAGCATTCTGTTTTGTGTCATCACATACAAGCAAAGTGAATTGATACATTTCAGTCCTGTGGGCCTGATCCTCCTGTCTTCCTGAGATTTACTCAGCACAGAACCTAAGGGATGGAGGCTAAAACAGCATAAAGTCACCTCTGGGATCCCTGATCTTGGTGGTAGCCAGAGTACAAGGCACTCCATGCCCCTTACTGCTGCTGCCAAGCCCCCAGCACACCCTCCTGCCTCTGTACCCTGTGAAGGGTGAGTCAGGAGAGGACTGCATATAGCCTGTTAAAGCCAACAAGAGTTGGATTAGGCTCCAAGTGCTCACCTGTATCCTTTTCTTCATATTTATGTAATGAAAACCATCTTGATGTTTTTCTCCTTATATAAATAGACTCTTCATTTTTTCTGCTTACCTTTGCGCTCCCTGAATCTCCTGTTGTTTCCCATCTTCTCCCGTGTGCTTGGTTCACTTTTTTCACCTATGTGCTCTCATTTGTCACCTCTTCCCTTTACACTTCGCTGTCTTTTCCCCCTGACTGTTCCCAAGACCTGGAATGACAAATTACTGTGCCAGATTCCTCCATTACATCCTCCCTCCAAACTCACTTTTTCCACCTTGCTTTCTTTCATTGACTTCTCCTCCTGTGATATCTCCTTCTGCATTATTTCTCTATTTAAAAAATCTGAATTCATAAGTTGCTCCCTATATAATATGGCTCATTTTTGTTTGTTTGAAACCTTATCCCTTCTTTCTCCATCCCTATCATTTGTCTCTCAGTAGTCTATGCCTGTGTAGTTTATATTGTAAATTCAAAGCGTGCATGTGTGTGTGTGTGTGTGTGTGGGTTTGTGTGTGCGTGTGGTTTTCTTAATCTTTATAAAGTGTCCTGCAAAATATTGGTGGTATATGATTATTAATAATAATCAGAGTAAGAACAAAGGAGATTTATTTAAGTCACTTGAAAAGTATATTAGGCCTACCAAATAGAACAGTGGTAAGAGGAACATCTGCTGATGTATCCAAATGAGTTCCTCTATTTTAATGGCCTCATGAGAGAGAGAAACTAATGATGCTGTTATTAAGAAAGGAAGGTAGTTGAGTTGGAGAAGATTAAGAAGCAGATGAATCAATATTAAGGCAATCTGTTATACTCTTGCTGAGCTCAGGTTACTATGCAGTTCCTTAATTAACTAGGGTCTATCTCAGGGGTGAGCAAACTATAGCCTGGGGCCTGCATCCGTCCCTCCAGACATTTTAACCTGGCCCTTGATCTCCCGTCATGGAGTGGGGTCAGGGGCTTGCCCCACGCCATGTGGCTCACGGAAGCAGCAGCATGTCCCCACTCAGGCTCCTACATGTAGGGGCAGCCAGGGGGCTCCGCATACTGCCCCTGCCCCAAGCGCTGCCCCCACGGGTCCCATTGGCCAGAAACTTCAGCCAATGGGAGCTGCGGGGTGGCGCCTGTGTACAGGGCAGTGCGCAGACCTGCCTGGCCATGCCTCCGTGTAGGAGCTGGAGGGGGGACATGCCGCTGCTTCTGGGAGCTGCTTGAGGTAAGTGCCGCCCAGAGCCTGCACCCCTGACTCTCTCCCCTGCCCCAACCCCCTGCCCCAGCCCCACCCCAGAGCCCTCACCCCAGCCGGAGCCCTCACACCACCCAGGTACCCCAACCCTTTGTCCCAGTCAGGAGCCCCCTCCGGCACCCTGAACTCCTAATTTCTGGCCCCACCCCAGAGACCGCATCTCAGCCAGAGCTTTCACCCCTTCCTGCACCCCAACCCCCAATTTCGTGAGCATTTATGGCCTGCCATACAATTTCCATACCCAGATGTGGCCCTCAGGCCAAATAGTTTGCCCACCCCTGGTCTATCTGTTCTCTTCTGTAGCATTTGTACCTCAGTTGTATTTGTATTGTATGCCAAAAGTTGTTTGTGACGTGTAATAATTCATTAAGTGTAGAGAAAAGTATAATGATGAATTAATACAAAAGGGAAACACAAATATCATAAAATGTGCATTCACACAGCCTGATCCAAAGCCCATGGAATTCATTGGAAAGAATCCCAATGACTTCCCTGAGTTTTGGATAGGCCCCATCATGCACAATATGCATATACACATGGTGTGTTGTACTCTACATATGATGGGTGAAATCCTGGACTTGTGACAGGGTGCTTGGCAAGAACTGCTGACTCAGCCCTCTGTCACGCCAGCTCCCATTAAGGGAAGTAAATTGGAGCTGGCTAGAGAAAACCTGCGCCTAATTGATGAAGGGGAGACAGCTGTCTGCCCAATTACCCTGGGGTTGTACAAAAGGCTGGGAGGAAGGAAGCCCAGAAAAGAGGGGGAGTGGAAGCAGAGTGATAGCGCTTCCCTCCTGGATGCAGATGCTACAACCCAAGGTGTGTATGGTGAAAAGGTGGCGGGAGCACAACCTGTAAATAAATGGCACCAGTGGTTACTGAACCCCAGGGTCTCCGAGTGACTTTGTCAGCACAGCAGGGGCAGGAGCCAGGAGGGCCCAACAGTGCCCTGCTACATGGACTCATTGACGTTAGTGGGAGTTTTAACATTGACTTCAATGGAAGCCAGGATTTGATCTTGTAACTTCTGGAGAATAACCTTTGCTTTAGGATATCCAGAAAAGGGTCTCTCTTTTTATTGTCCCTTTGTCAACCAGGAGGTAATCTTAGTAACTCCACCTTAAGGCACTGATACTGAGATAATGATATTGAAAGTCCTCTTGACTGACTATTTTAAACTGGTAACCTCCTCTTCCTTTCCTATTCTCCCAAGTCCCTAGTCCCTCTTTCTCGAAAATGTATATTTTAAGAAAAAATCAAATCTGGCTCCCTCAGAGCTGATGACAAATTTCATGTTCCTAAAATTACTCAAATGAATACTGTACAAATGGTTTGTTACAAGCAGTTATATAAATATAAGATATAGCTGAATATGTAATACAAGGATCACCATCTACTGGTACATAAAAAAATGTTTTACTATTTATAAATATGTAGGAGCAATAAAGTTGTTGCACATTTTAAATGGCTCTCGCTATACTGCTTTTAACATAGCATAGTTAATCCCTTCTGTAAAGACAGTGTGGTCTGTCTTTCTTCGTCATACACCCATCACCACAGTTTCTAGGCATTCTGCAATTAATTAATTGTACCCTGTTCTCATTAATCTTAAATATGTTCATGAAGACGGTATAAACACATTCTATACTCTTCTTTATAATAAGCATATAACTTTTCCCATACTAATGCTAAAAATAATTCAAGGAATGGTTTAAGTAGAGATAACACTTTTATTTAAATCAGCTCAAAAAATGCAGTTTTATGTCTTAAAATTTAAAAAATATTTTTATTTTATTCAAAATATTTTATGGAAAATTTGATTTTTTTTTCAATAAAATTCTACATGAAATGAACATTTTCATTTAATTGACATTTTTGTTTTGATTTTTCTAAACCGAAACATAATTTTTTTGATCTGGGAAGAGAAAGAAAGGAGGAGAATTTTTTTTTTTTCATTTTTGAAAATCAGAACTAAATGAAAGCTTCAATTAGAAACTAAACACATTTTTGTTTCATTTCCATTGTTTCACTGAGCAGCTGACAATTTTGTCAAAATTGGTCTGTGAAACATTTTGACAAGGCTGCATTTTTCAATAAAAAATAGATTTAATAAGTTTCATATTTCCCTACATTTTATGATCTACCAAATGATGTATTTAGGTGTTACAATAATCAATATTTTAAAAAGAAAGAGAACGACATTACATCTGCCAACACCTCATTGAATTTTTAAGAAGATACCAAGCAGAAACCCAACATAGTTTTAAATTTGGTGATCAGCACACATACAGTCCAGTTTGTCAATGATCAAAGGCTTCATTATACCTTTTAAAGCATGTACAATTAAGTTAGTGAGATGTAAATTGTGTTTGACTACTGAGAATAATAATGACAAAAATGTTTTTGAAACAAAAATGCTTCAAGAGCTAGCATTCACAGACTTAGTTACAGTAGGCAAACAATTTATTTACACAATGTGAGTGAAACTAAAGACATTGATTACAAATGTATAATGGAAACAAGCTCAATTTTATGTTAGGAACTTCCTTCAGTAAGATGTAAATCTTTAATAAAAGATGAAAAATTTATACGATCTGAAAAGCCTCAGCTGCATAAATCAGCATAGCTCCACTGATGTAAATGGAGCTACGCCAATTTTCACCAGGTATGGATCTGGTTCAACATCTTCTTACTCTTAGTTGTGCCTCTCTGGCAAACCATCTCCTCAATTAGGGTCTACATAGGTTTTACTACAATAGTTACATATTTTAAAATGTGATTATGTTGTTGCTAGTGGTTTTCTTGCGATAGAGAGAAATGGCCTATTCAGTTTTGTTAATCATATGACATGCCTACTGAGACATACATGCTTCATGGGACAAGACTCATTTCCGTATCTCTACTGTTCATGAATATAAAGAGAAGAAAATATAAATGGAATTGCCAGTGTTACTGCTTTGGGTGGACTGCACCTATGACCCCTCTTGGTCTCCCCAAGTGAACCCCTTCTAGGTCTCAGGCTATCACAGGAGTCCCTCACTTTCCATCCAGGTACTGGTTGGCAGTTCCATGTGTCTTACCTATGATTACCTTTGCATGAGTGACTTGGGCTCAAACCCTGCATTTCTGTTCCTTCCAAGACAATGACAGTGGTAATTAGTGATCAAACAGCTTCCTTAAAGTAAAGTATTGTTTATTTAGAACAAAAGCATTTTAGAGAAAGTGTATCTCAAAGCCAATAGAACGTACTGTATCTATATGTATTCTTCCCTACGGCTTACCATTCCCTGGATGTGGGAGGACCAATTCTTTCAGATTCCTCCACAGTGCCAGCCTGTGCCAGCTTCTCTGCCTAGATAGCTGGCTCACAGGTGAACGCCTTGCTATTCTCCCTCTCCAAGAATCTTTTTAACTCTTTAGTCTTCTTTTGCTTTCTAGTTCCCCACCTTGCAAAACAAGGTTTACAGCTTGTTGGAGACATGATACAGAAACTTTTAATCTAACAGCTGGCCCCTATTGTCTTTCTAATGTGTACCTACGTATTCTTATCTGGGAAGCTTTCCTGTATAGTTCCCATTGAAATCAAGCACTATAGGCATATAAAAAACATCCACTAACCCCCATACAAGTGAGATCAGTGCATTCACACTGGAAAATATTATAACCCAGAATAGAATAACTACCCTTCACTGACCTGATCATGTATAATGTGCATCCTATTATTGCATATCACTATTCATAGATTAACCCATAGCAATTCCTACCAGAGTCATAACCTTATTACATTTCAGCTCCATTTCTTTCATAACCAGTAAATAGATCTGTATGTAACCAGGCAAGACTGAAACACATTACAGAGCTTTCATAGGTTCAGTTGCTAATCTCATATTTTAATATGAGAACTAAAGTTCACATTTACAAATAAAACAAAATCTAAAATAGCAGAAGTAATAAACATCACTAATATTATCCTGGGTTTCTCTTAATGACACTGCCAAAGAAGTGATCACATTGCAAACTATGTTGAAGATGGCATCACAGTGGAAGACTAATCTTTTTTTATAGCTTTCTCCCCATCATATAGCCTGCAGTAACTGACATGCCTCAGCTTATCAGAATCAGTCTGGGAAATCTTTAGTGTTCTCTTGATGAGTACAAGAATGGCCATTAAAATGTTAAAACAAATTAGCGTTACCATAGTATTATAGATATTCCCTATAGTTAGTACACTTTTCACACCAGAAATACTGATAAATGGGCCTTATTCTGCTCTTTCTTACACCAGTGGAAATCAGGAGTAATTCCACCAAATTCATCTGAGTTACATTGGTGTCAAACTGGTATACCTGATACAGAATCAGACCCCGTATCCATTGTATGCTAAAAATATTAGAAAAAAGAACAAATAATTAGTCCTAGTATTTGCTATCATGTAGCCAACTGAATCACTCAAAAATAGTCTCAGGTGGGCTATGTTATGAACTACGATTCTAAGGCTGGTGTTTGGAAAGTGATCACACCTAAGGGTTAAATCCTGTGGTCAGGGAAGTTTTCATGCTTACTTCCCCATGTTCAGTGAATCTCTGCATACAAGCAGGGCAGCACAATTTCTAACAAATTCCTATGGATCTGGCTGTGGGAGGGACAGTTTTACAGATCTGCGCTTCAGAAACACATGTTTAGGGCTTAACAGCTAATGCTGTATCTAAGGGGATGCTTAAGTGTGCTGTCTTTGTTCTAAGTGTTTTAGTGTGTCTGCTAAATACGGACTATGCTTGATGTCACTACCTGAAGTCACAGTGGAAGATTCTGCTCCCCTACTCCCACTGAGTTGTACCTTTCTCTGTAAGTAACCTTCTTCTTTTTAATGGAACAACTTCCAGAGAGAGGGTGGCAGAACTAGCGCATAATAATCTTCCTTATTTGGAACGGCATTTTTAAGCAGATTTTGTTTCCTTTTTGCTGAAATTTCAGGATTCCAGCAGATAACTGTAAAAGATTATTCCTTGATCCCAAATAATATATTAAAAATATAGCACAAATAAGACAACATGCAGGATACTTTGGTGATGGAGACTCTGGATAGTCATGTTTATGTTCACTAGGTATTAGAACAGGAATTGGCAACCTTTCAGAGGTGGTGTGCCGAGTCTTCATTTATTCACTCTAATTTAAGGTTTTGCGTGCTGGTAATACATTTTAATGTTTTTAGAAGGTCTCTCTCTCTAAGTCTATATATAATATAACTAAACTACTGTTGTATGTAAAGTAAACAAGGTTTTCAAAATGTTTAAGAAGCTTCATTTAAAATTAAATTAAAATGCTGATCTTAAGCCACCGGCCTGCTCAGCCCACTGCCAGCCTGGGGTTCCGTTCACCTAGGCCGGCTGCGGGCTGAGCGGGGCCTGCAGCCAGAACCACGGCTGGCAAGGGGCCAGCAGACAGAACCCCAGGTTGGCAGCGGGCTGAGCGGGGCCGGCAGCTGGGACCCCAGCTGGCAAGGGGCCAGCAGCTAGAACCCCAGCTGGCAACCCGCCGGCACCCAGAACCCCAGGCCGGCAGCGGGCTGAGCGGGGCCGGCACCCCAGACCATCAGCGGGCCAAGCAGCTCAGTCCGCTGCCAGTCTGGGGTTCTGGCTGCCGGCCCCTTGCCAGCTGGGGTCCCAGCTGCCGGCCCCGCTCAGCCTGCTGCCAACCTGGTACTCAGGGTGGGGGTGGGTGGGGATGTGGGGTTGCAAGAGTCAGGGCATGGAGTGGGGGGGGGNGCATGTGAGGGGGTGCAGGAGTCAGGGCATGGGGTGTGGGGGGGCTGGGTATGTGTGGAGGGTGCAGGAGTCAGGGATGGGGTCTTGGGGGGATGGAGGGAGCTGGGATGCAAGGGGGATGCAGGGGTCAGGGCAGAGGGATGGGGGTGTGTGAGGGGGTGCAGGAGTCAGGGCAGGAGGGTGTGGGGGGCTGGGTATGTGTGGAGGGTGCAGGAATCAGGGATGGGGTTCTGGGGGGGTTGCAGGGGGCTGAGGTGCAAGGGGGTGCAGGGGTCAGGGCAGAGGGCTGGGGGTGGGTGGGCTGGGATCAGGGGGGTGCTCCCAGCCCCCTGCTCTGAGCGGCTCACGGCAGGGGGCTGGAGGGATATGCCCCGCTCCTGTCCCCTTCCCCAAGGCCCCACTCCTGCCTCCCTTCCCTGCCTCCTTACCAGTCTGAGCAGTGAGGGCGCTGGAGCTGCTCTTCTCCCCTCCCTCGCAAGGGCCATCGGCGGCAGAGAGGGAGAGGAGGCGAGGCTCCCTGCAGCACGCTGGGGGAAGAGGCGGGGGAGGGGGAAGCTTGGCTGCCGGCGGAGCCTACTGTACAGCAGCAGACGGCAGGAGCAAGCTTGCTTCTGTCCCCTGCTCTTGCCAGACAGAGCGGTAGCCGGGGGGTGGAGAAGAGCGGGCTGGGTCGGGCAGGATTTTTAATGGCACGCTGCTGTTTGCCGGGGTCCGGCTCAGCCCACTGCCGGGGTTCAGCAGCGGGCTGAGCAGGACTCCGGTAGGCAGCAGCATACCATTAAAAATCAGCTCGCGTACCGTCTTTGGCACGCGTGCCATAGGTTGCCGATCCCTGTATTAGAAGAAAAGCAGTGGGAAGACTTCTAGCATTTATTGAACAGAAAGCATGGCATATTTTTAGCTGTGTGGAATGCAACAAGATCCTCCATGTCAGTGCTATCTTGTTGTATGCCACCATAAAACATGTAGGTGTTGTGTGACATGCCTTTCAGCTGACAGCAGAAGAATGGTGGAACTCTGGAATCTTGGGTTCTATTCAAAGCTGTGGATGGGAGTGTGCTCTCAGGGGCTCGGACTCTTCCACCTATTTCCCCCATTCTTATAGTGGGAATTGTTGGGCAATCTTAGTGTTACCAGCTCAGCTTCTAACAAGGATGTGTAAATTCCCCATTATTAAATATGCTCCTGAACAGGGTGTTCTTTAAACTACCCAGGCCAAATCTTCAGCTTGTGTAAATTGGCATAACTCCTTTAACTTCACTGGAGCTACACTGATTTACACCAGCTAAGGAACTTCGTGGATCTAATTCTGCACCAGTTTACAAAATGTGGTTTACGTGGGATATAAATCTAGATAAACTTTGGCCCAGATTGTCCCTCATTTGACAGACGTTTAATTGCAAGCTGATCAGATGGATGAAATGCAAAGTATGCAGCTTTATTATTATACATGTTCTATTGTTGACATATTTAATTAAAAAGAAAAAAGCTCAGAGTGGTAAAGAGCAGTGGTCACAGAGGTGTGCTTAGTGCTGCACTGTGATACAGTAATATTCCTAACAGGCACTATTTCAGATTACATTAGCTATTTCACAGCAGATGAATGGCGGGCTGCCACTTCCTTGGCCTTTTCTAATATTTTTAGACTCTTACCTAGTGCTCTCTCTCCCCTTGGGGGGGCCCATGTTAGCAAACAAGTAAGCAGGTGGAAAATTCAAGCACAAAAGGATGACGTAGGTAGATCTTTTGGATCGGTAATTAGATATTTTTTGTTAATTATTTTCAGTTGCATGGTTGCAGCAGTAGGTAGGGTCAAATGTTTGTGCTGTGAAAGCAGAAAGCAGCTCCTAAATTGTTACACTGCAAGATGATTCATAATGATTCACAATATTCTTCAAGGAATTTGAGAAGGAAATATGGTTCATATCCAGCATGGGTTATTTTCTGTGGGTCCAGACCTGAAGGAATGAGCAATGTCCCTGTAAAATTGTTTTGATCTTGTGAAAGTCTGATCAAACATAAGGAAGGTTTCCTTGGCCCTAACGTACTCAGGGACCAGAGCAGCTGCACAGCCAGATTACTGTTCCTGGGTATGGTGATCTACCTCATGCATCCCTCTGCTCCTTCATACCAGTCTTGTGCAAGACTTGCTCACCATACCCCTGTTTCTGGGTAATCAGTGTTGCTTAACAGAAAAGTATGTAATGCATTAAATATAACACTTGTATTAAATTAGTGAATATTTTGGACCTTATCTCTAAGCTTACATTTTGTATATTGAACAATCTAAAGCAGTGGTTTTCAATATTTTTTCATCTGTGGACCACTAAAAATTTGCAAAAGGAGGTGCTGACCACTTTGGAAATCTTAGACATAGTCTGGGGACCCTCAGATGCCTGCAGACCACAGGTTGAAAACCACTGTTCTATGGTAATGTCAATCTTTTGCAGACCCCTTAGACATAGGCCACGTCTACACTTTCCGGTAGAACCGCACTGCTGCAATCGATGCAGCAGGTGTCGATTTATTGGGTCTGGTGAAAACATGTTAAATTGATGGGAGCGCGCTCTCCCATCGATTTGTGTACTCCATCTCCCCGAGAAGAGTAAGGGAAGTCAGCGGGAGAGCATCTCCTATCAATCCTACGCAGTGTAGATGCCACGGTAAGTGGATCTAGCTACGTCGACTTCAGTTATGTTATTCACGTAACTGAAGTAGCGTAACTTAGATTGATTTACTGTGGCAGTATAGACCAGCTTATAGACTGCGGACTCTCAGAGGTCTCCAGAGCACAGAAAACCACTGATCTAAAGCAACAAACTTTGCTTGCTGGAATTATACTTGTAGTCTAAATTGTAAATGCCTGATTAACCTAGGTTTACCGTGGGGAGACACTGATGAACCTAAACTATAGCAATCCTATTAGACCCCCAGTATATTATTTTTGGTGTAGTCTTTCTTTAAGTATCTGCTTACATTATGAACTCAGTAAAATGCTCAACTGCACTAATATAAATGAAGAGAGAAAGGAATGGAATGAAGTGTTTACCAAAAATAGTGATATAAGTATATAAACAGAAATGAAAATCAACTCTCCAAGTTACTCTTATTTTGCTATCTTTGATAGCAATATAAGTGAATGATCTTGTAAAATCAGCATCTAAGGATATTTACTACTCAACTTTAAATTTAATATAACAAAATGTAAAGCGAATTTGCTGATGGATAAGAATAAGATATAAATACTTTCTTTTGGATTTTGTCTGTTCATATACCAGGAAAGTAAACCCAAAAAGAGGGTAAATATTTGAATACCTAGTATGTGCAAAAAACCCAAAGGTTTCTGTATTAACTAAAGCAAAAGAGGTAATTCTCCAGAACCTGACAGCGGACTTTCATTTGTCTGCCCATCACATTCAACTCCCTTTTAAATACTCTAGGCCTCTTAGGGGCATGTCCACACTGCAACTGGGACATGTGATTCCCAGTGCGGGTAAACAGACTTGTGCTAGCTCTGCTCAAGCTAGCACACTAAAAATAACAGTGTGCTAGCTTGATATGTGACATGGGTTGTGCCTCATGCTAGTTGCCTGAGCTTGGACCTTGGAGGAGGAGGGGGCTTGAACTTGGCTACTAGCCACAATGTCCACACTGATATTTTTAGCATGCTAGCTCAACCAGATCTAGTGTGAGTCTGTCTACCTATGCTGGGAATCGCACCTCACAGCTGCAGTATAGACATACCCTTATTCTTTGCTTTCTTGATCTTCCTGTTCTCAGCACACTACTGTTTCAAGCTGTTAATTTATCTCATTTGAGCTATTCCATACTTACTGCTTTCCTATCCTTTTGAAACTTTTTGCATTTAAAACTCTGATGTAAGTATCAGATTGACTTCATTGGGACGACTCTTGTTAGTAAAGGGGTGTGGAATCAGCCTCAGTTGATTTCAGCCCAACATGCAAAACAGAATGCCAGTGCCAGCACTAATGCATTTCCACCTCTTACCTGTTCTTTCCTGTGTCCCACTACCCTCTAGTAGTTCAATGTCTATTTTTCATGTGTATCTACCTTTTTAACTATTTGATCAGCTCTAGTAGTAACTGCAAGTTCTAATGGTTGTTCTGAGGCATATGAAATGAGTTTGTGGTCTAAGTCCAGTTCCTAGTTGTCCACAATACAAAAGTCATGGTCATAATTGGCACTATTTTTATTACTGGTATACTACTATTTATATCATGGTAGCATCCACAATGTGTTATGCACTGTTCAAGCATAAAGTGTGATACACTATCTGCCTATATTCCCCATCCTCTGCCCTGAAGGACTCATCATCCAGGAGACCTTTGTCAATTTCAACTGAGGCGCCAAAGAATGAATGATATTAAAGATGAAATATTCTCTCTCCCTCATATGTAGTCTCTCTAAAACAGGGCAAAGGCACATAGATGATGCAGTTTGCATTGCAACTGCCAATGCTATTCCTCTAGCTAGTTGCTAGAGGGACTTCAGTCACTATGACACTCAGTCCTTCACCTTTCACCAGAAATGAATTAATGTTTGAAGCATGCAGGAGAGGTTGCCTGGCAGGTGTTAGTAACGTCTGTATTTTCATGTCAATATAGATTTTTTTTTAAAGTGCCTTGGTTAGGCTTTTCAATGACAGGATTTGTTTTTTACCTTTTACCCTTGTTTTCATTAGGCAATCATTGTGGATTCTTTAGGAAGCTCTGCTACCCTTCACTGAACGGGGCTGGTCCAGAAGATGCTGTGAAACCTACAGTTGCCCAGGCCCCACAGGTCACAGAGACCCCAAAACTAGCACAGTGTTTACTGCTGCAGTGCCATGTGATGTGAAATACCATATGAGACACTATAAGCTGGCAGAGTTCTCTAATTATGTCAACTTGACTTTTCTAGATAATCAGGACATCTGTCTGTCACGGTGCTGGCTGGTGCAAAATGTAGGAAACTTCCATCCATTATATTCTAACTCCCTCCACAAACACACACATGAGTTGTGGACAAATTACTTATTCTCTCTCCTGACACCCCTCCTTCTCCACTGTACCCTGATTTGCACGATATAGGAGTTTGGGGCAGATGGAGGGAGAAAGTCACAGACTGAATCTTGCCTCTTACAGACACAACTTGATGTGAACTATTTTGCAAATTGCAAGGGCCACAGATTTACTTCTACTTTAGCAAAGGGGCCTTTCTGCTGCCCATGATGAGTATGTGAAATCTAGTTTGGACTGAAATCTGCACCCAACTTGGGAGACAATATTCAGTGATTAAGAGAAATGAAATGTTACTTATAGTGTAACACCTACTTAAGTGGAGTATATAGGCCTAGTCTAGGAGACCTTGGATACTTTCATCTGAGGGGCCAAAGAAACAATTTTGACACAGGGAAGTAACAATGGCTCAAATTTTCAGTTTGCATAGTTTTTAATACTAAGGTACCCTGCTCGTGCCTGGTGTGAATGAGAATCTATACTAATCTACCATCCATCTGAAGTTTAGTCAATCAACTATTGTAGCTAATGATTCATCAGGATGTTGAAGGCTTTTAAGGTGACAGCAGGTAACTGTAGGACAGAGAGTGTCTCTACTCCCATAGATTCATAGATTCTAGGACTGGAAGGGACCTCGAGAGGTCATCGAGTCCAGTCCCCTGCCCGCATGGCAGGACCAAATACTGTCTAGACCATCCCTGATAGACATTTATCTAACCTACTCTTAAATATCTCCAGAGATGGAGATTCCACAACCTCCCTAGGCAATTTATTCCAGTGTTTAACCACCCTGACAGTTAGGAACTTTTTCCTAATGTCCAACCTAGACCTCCCTTGCTGCAGTTTAAACCCATTGCTTCTGGTTCTATCCTTAGAGGCTAAGGTGAACAAGTTTTCTCCCTCCTCCTTATGACACCCTTTTAAATACCTGAAATCTGCTATCATGTCCCCTCTGTCTTCTCTTTTCCAAACTAAACAAACCCAATTCTTTCAGCCTTCCTTCATAGGTCATGTTCTCAAGACCTTTAATCATTCTTGTTGCTCTTCTCTGGACCCACTCCAATTTCTCCACATCTTTTTTAAAATGCGGTGCCCAGAACTGGACACAATACTCCAGCTGAGGCCTAACCAGAGCAGAGTAGAGTGGAAGAATGACTTCTCGTGTCTTGCTCACAACACACCTGTTAATACATCCCAGAATCATGTTTGCTTTTTTTGCAACAGCATCACACTGTTGACTCATATTTAGCTTGTGGTCCACTATAACCCCTAGATCCCTTTCTGCCGTACTCCTTCCTAGACAGTCTCTTCCCATTCTGTATGTGTGAAACTGATTTTTCCTTCCTAGGTGGAGCACTTTGCATTTGTCTTTGTTAAACTTCATCCTGTTTACCTCAGCCCATTTCTCCAATTTGTCCAGATCATTTTGAATTATGACCCTGTCCTCCAAAGCAGTTGCAATCCCTCCCAGTTTGGTATCATCCGCAAACTTAATAAGCTTACTTTCTATGCCAATATCTAAGTCTTTGATGAAGATATTGAACAGAGCCAGTCCCAAAACCGACCCCTGCGGTACCCCACTCGTTATGCCTTTCCAGCAGGATGGGGAACCATTAATAACAACTCTCTGAGTACGGTTATCCAGCCAGTTATGCACCCACCTTATAGTAGCCCCATCTAAATTGTATTTGCCTAGTTTATCGATAAGAATATCATGAGAGACCGTATCAAATGCCTTACTAAAGTCTAGGTATACCACATCCACAGCTTCACCCTTATCCACAAGGCTCGTTATCCTATCAAAGAAAGCTACGTTCCATTTAAAAAACAAGCTGGGAGCTCCCTGTTGCTGAGCCCCAGCAACACAGCTGGGACCCACCAGTGTTTCCCATGGGCTTCCAATAGAAGGAGGATTGGCCGGATTAATGTAATCTCTGCAAAATACTGCTGTATTTGCAATGCCAAGGTGCGGTTGTCATGGACAGGCTTTATGCTGTGCAATAAAATCAATGCATCAGCACCCTCTTACCCCATGAATCTTCCTCATCAATCCTGCTGCAAAGAACATTTTTGACCCTTTTGTGCCCCCACCCATGGTACTTCTCTTAGGGAGTGAGAAACCAGATCTTATCTGCATTGTCAAAAGGAAGGGAGGCCACAAAGAATTAGGAACTGCCAGAAATAAAAATAAAAGAGGCAAGAGAAACACTGTGAAATAATGAAAGCCAGAACCCTCTGTTTAATGCACAGGGATTTGAAAACCTAACCTTGCTTACCTCCTGGTGAACCTCTTTGGGGACTGAAAGAACAGAGAGATGTTTTGCCACCACAGCTGCTACAGTAAATGACATGACTTTACTCTGGGGAGTAATACTAGGCAACAATCAAACAGCAACACAGCCTGAGCAAATCACTAGTCTCAACAGAGGAGTGGCTTTCATGCATGCCAATATCACTCCCTTCACTCCCCTTTTCTCTCTAGCACATAAACTTGTCATTCTGTGCTGTGACATGCATCTTCACACTTTCTTTCCTTTTCTTGTTAAAAGGGTTGCTTTTTTTCAGGTTAGGCAGAACTCCTGAATCACAGGTTGGGAGATGGTCAAAAAGAATCTAAAAACACTATATAGGAAAACAAAACCAATCTCTAGGGTCTAGAGTAGTCCCAAAATGCATACAACTCATTTGAGATTGTCCTGCTGTTAGAATGTGGATAAACTCCTGATCTTATGGACCAGGGAGCATCCATAGTTTCATTTATTTATACACAAAAATCTTAAATGTTTGTTCTTTTTTCTAAATAGGATCCTGTGCTTTGTCTTGCAAAGTTATTTCCCACAAAATTATGGCTCAAACTATTTAGTGTGACACAAGGATACAATCAAGGAAACAACATTTAAAAAAACCCCTTCACAATAATTAAAAAATGCAGTGTATAGGGAACTAAAATGCATTTCTTACAAGGCAGTAAGTGAGGTGAGCAACAGCAACAAGGAAGTCACTCTCTTATTAAGAGATTAATAAGGCAAATTAAAAGGAGAAGGGGGGTCTGGGTAAAAGTAAGACCCTGCCAAATCTTCCCAGTTGTTGGATCCAGCCCCACAAATTGCACTACCTAAATGGAGAACAAGTCTAGCGTCTCCTGTTGGTCCAAAGTGATTCACACCATGAGGCATCTAAGTGCAACAATGCTGCAAAAATGACAATCCAGAACCCGGTTTTGCCAATTTTTAGCCCATCTCCCCAACTTTTCTGCAGAAAAAGAGAAGAAACGTAGACACCTCTCACATACAAATCGGGGGAAAGAGAGATTCGGGCACCCAATGCATCTTGGTTCAATAGAACCTCAGTTATTTGGATCCTGCCAGCTTTTGCCTACACCACCCAAGTCCCATGGTTATCTATTTCCACTGCACCTGGCTCTGATGTTCTTGTGAGCAACAGCACTGCAGAACTCAGATCCAGTGTCCCAGGTGGACCCAGCTGGATTCAATTTCTGGATACACATTTTTGCAACATTGATATATCACAATACATTGGGGTTGAGACTACTCTAGGGGAGTAAGAGAAACTGTATACCCATTCAGTTTAGACAGTAAAACCAGAAGGGATGCAGCAAAAAAAAAAAAAATAGGTGGATCCAGCAGGTACTGTTGCCAAATTAGAGTTTTTGCAGCTTTCTGTACTAGACTGTGTACAGGGGGAGGGAGTCAGACCTTTTAGGAGGAATAGTAGCAGCAACACTTATTCTCTCTTTTAATGGTACAATTTGAAGGTTTGGGCCAAAAATTGGCAGGCTCCCAATGCTGGGTTTTTGCAATACTGCTATATCAGGGTCTACGTTTTTAAGGTGTAGTTTGGAATTGGAAGCCAGAAAGTGGGAGGATTTAGGTATTTGCAACAATAGGGTGGGGGTTTTTTTGGGGGGGACTGGATTTTTTGGGGTTGAAATGGAATCTATAGTCTTATGTTCTATTTAGGCAATAGAACTAAAAGGATTGAGGCCAAAAAACCGCCTGGAAACAGGTTTCTACAGCTCTATTGTGTTGGGGTTCATTACAGCCTGGATTTTATTGGTGAATTTGTTCTTTAAGCTCTCTCTCTCTCTTTCTCTATAGGACTGGTGGAGGGGGTGTGACTGGCTGGATGCGGGAGCCTCAGCTGTTACCTTTCCGCTAGAAGGTGGAATATTGTCAGATGAACGCACACTCAACGTGCACCCCAGTCATTTTCAATCCCTCCCTTACCCCCAGCCCACCTTTTGTCCTGGGACTACGCCCCTTCTGCCCAGGTGGCCCGCCATACACGCCAGCCAGAGGCTCCCGGCTCCGAGGAAGGGCTGAACAAAGCGCCCTGAGTGCAAACAAACAACCCCCGAACCACGCGCCCGCCACCCCACGCGGCTGCGGCTCCCGCGTCGTGCAAGGAACCTCCCCCGCCCCCACACATACAAACCCCTCCCCGGGTCTTTCTCACCAGCCAATCCGGGGGGGAATGGAGCGCGCGGCGGCTGCTTGCGGGCGCAGCTGGCGGGCGGGAGCTCCGGCAGCTGGTGGAAGGGGGGAGGCGCCGAGCTCTCTCGCTAGCCTGTGTGTGGCCGGGGAGACGGGCGCTTCCCGGGTTCGGCGAAGTCGCAGCGGCCCGCGCTCCCCCCTTCCCTCTCCCCCCGCCCTTTGCACTTCCTTTGCGAGCCGTCCTCCCGGACAAAGTTTGATGGAGAATTTCGCACCGCGCTGGAAAGATGCCGGTGATGAAAGGATTGCTGGCCCCGCAGAACACCTTCCTCGACACCATCGCCACTCGCTTCGACGGCACGCGTGAGTCGGGGGCAGCGGGAGCGTGGTGGCCCCTTCCCATCCCTGCTGGGGGGCTGCCGGGGAGAAAGAGGCAGAGCTGGATGTCGGTCCGGCATTGCATGCACCCCTCTCCCCTGGTTGTGGCGGTGCGGCTTGGCAGCGGGGGGCGGGGTGGCTCTCCTCCCCTGGCTAGGAGGTGTCCCTGGTGTGCTGGGTGTCGGCTGGGGCAGCTCGCCAGTTACCAGGAGACCGGGCTGCGCTTGGTGTCTCTTTGGGAACTTGCAGGGTTATTCCCGGACTGCGGTCCCGGCCGCTCCCAGCTGTTCTCTGCATGGAAGTTGTAGGCTCAGGCTGCTGCTTCCCGGGGCTTTCTGCCCCTCTCAGCCGCCCTCGTGCCGGCTGCGTGGTGCCGTGCAGCGGGTGCAGCCCCCCCGAGAGTAGGGAGCGAGGAGAGATGTAGGCTTCAGACTCGGGACGTGGCTTTGAAAATCTTTTTTTTTTTTTTTTTAAATCTCTTTGACAAGATTTAAGCCTTTAATCAGGTTTTGTGTTGGCCAGACAGCTGTGCAGGGGGTTGTTCAATGAACGTCTGCGGCGGTTGAATGAATGAGTTTGGTATCGGAGTTGTGATTTCAGGACCCTGGACAGGTCCTGCTCCTCTCCCTTTGCGCGTCACTTACCTTCCAGCTGTTCTGACTTTTATTTAGTCTTACCACTTGCACTCAATTTCCTGCCCCCTTCCCTCCCCTCGGCTCTTACTGCTGCTCGGGTCAAGCCTGCTCAGCGGTTCCCTTGCGATGGGCTGCATCAATCTGTGGAGTTTGTTCAGGTGCGGGGAAATAATTTGCGACTGGAGGCGCTAGGCTGTTGTTTAGGGGCTCCCTGTACCTAATGAGATGTTAGTCGTTATTTTTTAAACACGCAACGGGGGAGAAAACGTTTCGCCAGCGTAAATCTCTTTTTCTTGGGGGTGGGGAGAAATCTGAAACGATTCATACTGGAGTGAAAATAAAATCTTTAAACTCATTTAACTTAGTTTTTCATTTTCTGCCAAACATTTTGATGTTTATATACTTTTAATCTTGTATCTATTGGCGTATTTTTATTACTATTTTGGTGTTAGTGTGAGATGAAAGAACTGAGCTCAGTTACTATATCAATAAATTGTAAAATCTCAAGACACATAGTCACACAAATAACTGCACGGAAACCTAAAATCACGTTACAACTGTCTCTCTAGTCTGAAGGTAGCTTGAAAACATGATTAAAGGCTGCTTTAAATCTATATTCCATTATAAAGTAACTCTTAGAGTAGCTATGCCTTAAAGAGCTATATCTATTTTGTTAGTGTATATATCACAATATTCCAAGTCTCCCCCCCCCCTTTTTTTTTTTTTCAGTTAGAGTTTACAATCAACTATCCAGGTGTTATTGAGGAGGTTAATTCTTGCAGTTTTAATGTTGTAAGGTTTTTGTACGTGATACTGTCACTTGATTGAAAAAATAATTCCCCTTTGCTGTCTGCTTAGAAACTCCCTACAATGGCTTCCAGTTCAAAGGACTGACCGCAGTGTGTGAGGAATTTACTAAAAAAACACTTCGGAGATCATTTATTTTGGGAGGTTCAAATTGGCTAAACTCACTACTAGTGATATATAGGCTTTTAATTATTTACACCTTACTATAAGAATAATTTTATTGTCTGTGTTAAGAATGACACCTTAGAGTTTGGGATGTTTATTGGGTTAGTTGAATTTTAAGACTAAGCACAATTTCTCATTAATTTATACAGATTAAAAGAATTGCTGCTTAAATTTAGCTGTTCTGTTCAATCCCCTATCCTTTCTAGCGGCAATATGTAAAACAAAAGCATTAAAAGACATATATCTGGCCCTTATTTGAGGTTTTTAAGAAGTCAAGTTTTGTATGAGACCTGAAGAAGAGCTGTGTATAGCTCCAAAGCTTGTCTTTCTTGCTAACCGAAGTTGATCCAATAAAAGAGATTACCTCACCTTCCTTGTCTCACTAATGTTTTTGGAAGGCTTTTAATAAATACATTAAGTATGACATCTTAGTGAATACATTCTGAAGTTTTTATTGAGGAAAAAAATCTACGTGACTAACTTATTTTAAAATAAGTTAAATATTAGCAATTAATAAACTTTCACACACAGTAATACACTTTTGCACAAAGTAATGGGAAACATATTCTTGATGTCTCTATTGAGGAAAATCCCCATTGGTTTCAGTGGAAGTTTTGCCTTTAAACAGGACTTTGGGATTTGGCTTCAATACCTGATAAACCGGCATTATTTAGAAGACATTACCATGGACAAATATATTTCTGCCTTTAAATGCTCCCAAAAATTCACAACAGAAAGTCTTATAATTGGCTGTGTATTACTGAGTGGGACTGATTGGGATGGGACTACATGTGGAGAATCGTACTATTTGGTGTAAAGGGGGCAGCATCTGGCTCTTAATTTACAGATCCGTAGTTCTCAACCTTTCCAGACTACTGTACCCCTTTCAGGAGCCTGATTTGTCTTGCATACCCCAAGTTTCACCTCACTTAAAAACTACATAATTTCAAAATCAGACATAAAAATACAAAAGTGTCAGAGCCACGCTTTTACTGAAAAGTTGCTTGCTTGCTTACTTTTGTCTGTATACAATTTTAGTTTGTGCTGACTTTGCTAGTGCATTTTATGTAGCTTGTTGTAAAACTAGCCAAATATCTAGATGAGTTGGTGTACCCCCTGGAAGATCTCTGCATATGCCCAGGGGTACATATACCCCTGGTTGAGAACCACTGAGATAGATAATGCATTTTTATATTATTCAAATATATCAATTAAAACAAATAACATAAGTTATTAAACTATATCTTTCCTTGAAGAATGATAATATAGATCAAGTGCATAACATGATACAATTTTAAATCTGCAAAAATAGTTTTTTCACTTTGAGGCTGATTTGATATGATCTAGTTGGCTTTTTTTAAATCTAAAATTTAATTTGCAAAGTACTTATTCCTGTGGTGGTTTAACTAGATTTTTTTTATATAGAAAAAAAAATGCTGTCTTGTAAAGTCTAGCGCAAGCTCTGGGCCCAAATCTGCAAACTCTTAAGCAAGTGAGTAGGGTTACTCACCTGAGCAGTGTAGTAATATCAATGATACTGCTAGATTAAGAAAAGTTACTCAATGTGTAACTCTTTATGGGATCAGCCCTTTGTGTTTTTAAATATGATTATACATTTTTATTTTGGGGTTGACATTCAATATTTAACACAGGATATGTTACATAAACTACTTTTGATTTCAGAAGTGATGATATTCTGTTATAAATATTTTTCTGCATGTTTTGTTACAGTAATGATGTCTGTAGTTAACAGACCTCCTTTTATTTTAAGCCTTTGGGAAGGATATATTTTTGTTGTCATCAATGATAGACTAATCCACCAATGCATCTTTAATCCAGAGGAGAATTAATTCTAATTCTGGGCAACAGTGCAGAAAAGGATTCCAGAAAACACTGGAAAATATGCTTCACTTCACATAGAACTTTATGAATGAGTTTTCATCATAATATTTCTCTTGGTTTTAATGTTGTACCAACTTACCCATATCATGAAATACACTGTGGGGGAAAAAACAGAGAATCTAGAACATTTGTAGATAATGTGCACCCTCAAACATCAATGTTTAGTTTTATTATGTACTTTAGATACTCAGAACTTTCATGGTCATCATAATTTTAGTTGTATTATAACATCTGTGTTAGACTGAAATGTAGACAATGATCATCAAACTATCGAATACATGTCAGTCACGGGGAGTCGGGGCACTACAGGAATTGCTCCATCCCTGATCCCCTGACAACACATTTATGCCCAAAAGCAGACCTCCTGCTGCCTCACATGCAAAGCAGGGCTTGCACACCTGGAGAAATAGGCTGCTCCCCTTAAGGTGTGTAGTACAGGCATGCTCCCTCTGCATTCTGGAAACCTCCTGATGTTTCCCATGTAGTGCTGTCCCTTCATATTGCCACTGTCTTGAGGCTGTGCCTAGTGGGCACATAAAAACTGCCATATTGGATCAGACTAATGGTCCTTCTAGCCCAGTTCCCTGTCTTCCGACAATGGCCAATGCCAGGTGCTTCAGAGGCAATGACCAGAACAGGTAATCATCAAGTGATCCATCCTGTCACCCATTCCCAGCTTTGGCAAACAGAGGTTAGGGACACTTTAGAGCATGGTTTTGCATCCCTGCCCATCCTGGCTAATAGCCATTGATGGACCTGTCCTCCATGAACTTATCTAGTTCTTTTTTGAACCCTGTTCAAAACCCACAATTTGAACCCCACAATCTAGTAAAGCTCTCAGGAATTTCTCCACAAAACACTTTTTTAATTGGAAAATGCTGATTCATCAAAACTAAAACTTTTGTGAGAAAGAGAGGGTTAGTTTTGACCAGGGCCGGCTCCAGGGTTTTGGCCGCCCCAAGCAGACACACACACACACACACACAAAGCTGCCATCTGCGGCAGCAATTCGGCGCAAGGTCCTTCGCTCCTAGTGGGAGTGAGGGACCGTCCGCCGAATAGCTGGACCTGCCACCCCTGTCCAGAGTGGCCGCCCCAAGCACCAGCTTGCCAAGCTGGTGCCTGGAGCCGACCCTGGTTTTGACAAATGTTTTTAGGAAAAAAAAGTTGAAAAAGATTTGATATTTTCAAAACAAGTAATTTTGATACTTTAAACAAGAAAAATTCCAGTTCTCTGGTTCAAAATCTTTCAAATTTGGAATTTTAAGCTCATTATAGTTTATTTTTAGTAATAAATGGTTGACATCAAAATAAAACATTTAGTTTTTTTCAGATTTTTATCTCTTTGAACTTTTTTCAGTCTTTTGACCTTTTTTTTTTTTTTTGGTCCTGTCTGTGATGGGATTCACCCCCCCCCCCATTTCAATTTTTTACAGATTTCAAAAACTGTTTCCCAGAAGCTCTACAATCTAGACTATATATTAGAAAAATTTTCACATCAGAGCCTGATGTTGCTGCCGCTTCTGTTGTGGATTCTTATGCTACTTTCCTGTGGAGCAAGGTTAAACTACATTTTAGTAAATGGACATGCCTAACTAAATTGTGCAGAAAACACACTATTTCTCAGTGTGATTTTACTCCCTAAAACCTCTCTAAAGATGAAAATCTGGAATTTTAGAGTTGTTTTTCAGTGCTTTCTGTACCAAATGTTCTCAAATTCTAAATTAAATACACCTCTACCCTGATATAACACTGTCCTCAGGAGCCAAAAAATCTTTATAGGTGAAACTGCGTTATATCGAACTTGCTTTGATCCACCAGAGTGCGCAGCCCCGCCCCCGCCCCCGGAGCACTGCTTTACCGCTTTATATCTGAATTTGTGTTATATCTGGTCGCGTTATATCAGGGTGGAGGTGTATGTTTTTCCCCTGATTGCTAGCCCTGTAAACTGAATCTAGGATTTGAGTCAAGCTTGCTCACCATTAACTAACTGATAATGACCTCTCTGTAGGAGAACTTACACCTTCAGTTACACTGTTTTCTACTTACAACTTGATTGACACACATGCAGACTCATTATTGTCAACATGTTGGTAAACACGAAAGAATAGACTCCAGCTCTTAGGTTAGGTTTTGATTTGCTAGCAGGAATAAAATGCAGTAAAAAAATTTTTTCACTAAATGTGGGGAATGAGGCTACTGTGTGTATTATTTTTACAAATCTCATGTGCCACTCAAGTTATTTGATATTAACTTGCTTGACTGACAGGAATTAAATCAAAAAAGGCTGTTAAGGGAGAAACCCACAGGAAATGAAACTATGAAAGATATAAGAATCTTTGAGGAAAGGTGGCTGGGCCATCAATGGGGAAGAAACTACCTATCTGGCTTTGTGCAGGCTAGAATGGTTTACTGTTCCCAAGCCTAAAACCTGTTATCAAAGAGGATCTAAACCCTCAAAGATGTAAAAGGGGCTGCCTAGTCATTTGTCAGTGAATAGGTGACAGGCTGGCAAAGTCGTATGAAGTGAGGTAGAAAATGCAGCTGGGGCAGTCTGTTTCTCTCTGATAGATATAGGGTTAGCTGAGCTGAGGGGAATTTACAAAAGTGTAAATCATATCCGTGTGTGTAGGCTTTTTATTGTGTTAACCCATTTTCCTAAATGCTTTCTACTTTTGAGGAATTAATAAATGATGCTTTGTTTTGATTATGCTATCTCTGTGTCACTGCGAAGTATACTGTTAGAGGCTCCTCAAGGAAAAATGTACCAAAGTTGAACTGGGCCTGTGTCATTAACATGGCAGGAAGCCAGGTCTATGCCACAGTTCACCCTGTAGCCATAATGTGAAAATCAATACACATGATTTTGAATATAGAGAAGAGGCCAGATCTTGGCCCCACGTCTGGCTGCTTGTGCTACTCTGGCACTGATAGCTGAGATGCCATCTTAACCAGCTACCTGTGCATCCTCAGTGTGAGTTGCTTGATGTCATAGGGTTGCTATGTCTGGCTAATCCCTGGCTACTGTTGCCAGCAAGCATAACTTCGAGCAACCCTTAGTCTGACCTAAGCTGTTGCTTGAGACCAGCCTGGATGCTTCAGGATCAAAAGGATGTAAAGGTGACTTAAAGCTAGGGTGACCAGGTATCCCATTTTTAAAGGGACAGTCCCATTTTTTGGGACTTATTCTTATATAGGTGCCTATTACCCCCAACCCCCATCCCATTTTTTCACAGTTGCTATCTGGTCACCCTACTTAAAACCACCTTTGCTCCCTAGTTGCTGAGCTGCACCAGCTACAGAAGGGCTAGTCCTGAGGATTTGGTGCAGGAAGCATCTGTTACATAAAAATCGCACCTTTTTACTTGTTGCCTTTCAGAATAGAGCTGTGCTTTAAAGAAGGCTCTTTCATTTACACTGGATTCTGAGGTGATTTTTCTTCATAAAATATTTATTTGAATTAAGTTAATTTATTTTGTCTTGTTTTGTCTGAGACTAGAATTAATTTAGGAGTGGAGGAGAGTCATTCAACAACTGACTAATTTTGCAGAATTGTATGATTATATATTTGGGGCCCAATCCTCAGCTGTGACCAGGTGACACCACACAATTGAAGAGATGCCAAAGTGGCTCTAAGGTGGTGTCTCAGTCCAGGGACATCTCTTCTTTGGTCAGGTTCCCTGGAAGAAGTTACAACAGCCTCCTGCACTGGGGCCAATGACCTCAAGAGGTTGTCATGGCAGTTGGGGATGATCAGTGTGTATAGAAGATCCAGCCTTGCTTCCTTTCTTCTCAGCAATGCAGGGGTAAGGGCTGGTGCATGAGTTGCCACGACTGAGGAGCCTTCATCATGCAGTCAGGTAAGATGACTTCAGGACAGCTTTCCACTGGAGCTGTACACAGCTGTCCTCCTACAGAGGAGGATCTGAACCATAGTTCTTTGCACTTCTAAAGCATCTCTTAAAGAGTTTTACAAACAATAACAAGTGAAACCTCACATCACACGGAGGAGGTAAATAATATTGTCCCTATTTAACAGGTAATTGGAGAAGAGAAGCAATGTGAGTAAGATTCAGTAAAAAGTGAGTGGGAGAGCTCAGACTAAAAGATTCCTGATGCCCAGTTCTGTACTCTGACCGTTAGTCAACACTAGCATAAGAATGCTGAGTCAGACCAGTGGTCCATCTAGCCCAGTATCCTGTCTTCTGACAGTGGCCAATGCCAGATGCCTCAGAGAGAATGAAAAGAACAGAGCAATTATCAAGTGATCCATTCCCTGTCATCCAGTCCTGGCTTCTGGAAGTCAGAGACTTAAGCATGGGGTTGTGTCCCTGACCATCTTGGCTAATAGCCATTGATGAACCTATCCTCCATGAAGTTATCTTATTCTTTCTTGAATCCAGTTATATTTTTGGTATTCAAAATGTCCCCCGGCAATGAGTTTCACAGGTTGACTGTGCATTGTGTGAGGAAGTACTTCCTTGTATTGGTTTTATACCTATTGCCTATTAATTTAATTGCGTGACCCTTGGTTCTTGTGTTATGTGAAGGGGTCTTTCTTGAGTGGCAACAGCTAATTTAAACTCCATCATTTTGTATGTATAGTTGGGATTGGTTCCCAATATGCATTACTTTGCATTTATCAATATTGAATTTCATCTGCCTTTTTGTTGCCCAGTCCCCAGTTTTGTGAGATTCCTTTCTAACTTTTCATGGTCTGTTTTGGATTTATCTTTAGTAGCTTTGTATCATCTGCAAACTTTGCTATATCACTGTTCACCCCTTTTCCAAATCATTTATAACCTGTTGAAGAGCACTGGTCCCAATTCAGGTCCTTGCGGGACCCCACTACTTACCTCTCTCCAATTGGAAAACTAGCCATTTATTCCTACTCTTTATTTCCTATCTTTTAACTAGTTACTGATCCATGAGAGGACCTTCCCTCTTAGGCAAGAAAATCAGTCATGGGATAAGACCTTTGGTGAGGGATCTTGTCAAAGGCTTTCTGAAAGTCCAAGAACACTGTATCAACTGGATCACCTTTTTCCACATGCTTGTTTACTCCCTCAAGGAACTCTAATAGATTGTTGAGGCATGATTTCCATTTACAAAAGCAGTGTTAACTCTTTCCCCCAAAAAACATGTTCTATTTATCTGATAATTCTGTTCTTTACTTAAGTTTCAACCAATTTGTCTGGTCCTGAAGTTAGGCTTACTGACCTGTAATTGCCAGGATCACCTCTGGAGTTTTTTGTAAAAATGGGTGTTGCATTAGCCGTCCTCCAGTCATCTAATACAGAGGCTGATTTAAGTGATCGATTATATATCACAGGAAGAGTGCTAAAATTTTGTATTTAAGTTCCTTCAGAATTCTTTGGTGTATACCGTCTGGTCCTAGTGATTTATTACTGTTTAGTATTATCAACTTGATCTAAAACCTCCCCTACTGACACACAAATCTGGGACAGTTCCTCAGATTTGACACTTAAAACGAATGGCTTAGGTTTGGGAATCTCCTTCATATCCTCTGCAATGAATTTTTGGTATAGGGCTTAACTTACACTACAGCGTTTAGTCGACAAAAGTTATATAGACAAGCAAAAAGCGCTATAATAAAAATCAATATTGCATGTTCATACCTGCTCCCTCTGTCAGCAGAGCACATCCACAGTTGGGGCCCTTTCATCAGCAGTGTGAGCAAGGCATGGTAGGTATCTATCCCACAGTGCAGCTCAACACCTTCTGCTGCTAGGTCTTGTGGGAAGGCGGAGTGGATCGCTGCACATCTTGGGACCGGGATCAATGTTCCATGATTCATTGTTTTCCATCCCAGCATTCCATGGGCTTCTGGCTTTCTTTCACAGCATTTTTCAAGGCCCTTGTTTGCTGTGCACCCCGGCATCTTTGTGTGAAGGGATGAATTCCCACACTGCTTTCCTGTGCTCTGATAACTGTCATTAAAACATCACGAATGGCACTGCAGTTAATCATGAAGTTCCTAACTGAACAAGACTCCCAGATGCCTGACATGGTGTGTGATATGGATAGGAGCAACTTAGATTTCTTTTGACATTCACGGAACAGCTACACATGGTGGACTCTCACTTTTGGTGGGAGGATTGTATTGTCATGCAGGTCTGGGATGGCAAGCAGTGGCTACAGAACTTTCGGATGCGGAAAGCCACCTTCCTGGAACTGTGTGCAGAGCTTGCCCCTGCACTGCAGTGCAAGGACACCAGAATGAGACATGACTTATCAGTAGAGAAACACATGGCAATCAGTGTGGAAGCTGGTGACTCCAGACTGCTACTGGTCAGTCACAAATCAGTTTGAAGTCGTGAAGTTGACCTTTGGGGCTGTGTTAATGCAAATGTGCAGGGCAACTAAACACATCCTGCTATGAAGGACTGTGACTCTGGGGAATGTGCGTGAAATAGTGGATGGCTTTGCAGAATGGGTTTCCCTAACTGGGGAGGGGTGATAGATGGCACACACATTCCAATTTTGGCACCAGACCACCTTGCGATGGAGTGCATCAATAGGAAGGGGTACTTCTCCATGGTGTTGCAGGTGCTTGTGGATGACCGTGGGTGTTTCACTGACATCAATGTGGGGTGGTCTGGGAAGGTACATGACGCCCACACCTTCAGGAACACCGGCCTATATAGAAAGCTGCAAGCAGGGACTTTCTTTCCAGACCAGAAGATTACAGTAGGGGATTTTGAAATGCCCATTTTGATCCTGGGAGACACAGCATACTCTTACAGCCATGGCTCATTAAACCTTACACAGGAAACCTGTATAGCAGTAAGGAGTGGTTCAACAACAGGTTGAGTAGGTGTAAGATGATGATGATGGAATGCGCCTTTGGCAGATTAAAGGCATGCTGGCGGTGCCTTTATGGCAGATTAGATCTCAATGAGGATAATATATGCATGGTAATAGGCATGTGTTGTACATAATATTTGTAAATGTTCTGAATGTGCTGCAGGGGAGGGTGGGCATGCATCTGCTCAGTCTGCTTCATTTTTAAAGACTTCAGCATCTGCATTTGCTCCTCCGTTACTTTAATCATCCGCACAGTAGCGTCCTTAACAAACTCCTGAATTTCTTTTCTGTCCTGTCTTTTGGCTTCCCTTCATTCTCTGCATTGAAAAACTGCAGTATCTCCTGGAACATGTCTTTTTTGCTCCATCTCGGGCACTTCCTTATCTGGCGGAGATGCTCGGCCGGTGTGCAGGCCACATCTGCAGAGTCATAAGAAACAATGCACAGAAACATGATTTTTAAGTTCACACGCAGCATTGAAGCATAATCACTTTCTCACTGACCCTTGACAAGCTTACATCTCGGCAAACACCCAAAGCATGGCGTCTTGGCCTGGGTGGGAGGCGCTCTGGAAGGGTTGTGGTGCAGCCAACTAGGGAAAAAATTCTAAATTCTCCCACACTTTTCCAGAGGCAGGGGTCACAGTAGCAGATATCTCACTCCTAAGGGTAAGCAGGAAAGCAAGGGCACATCTATTACATGCTTGTGGCTTCTGCCCTGGTCCCTATGCTGCTCGCCTGTGTGCCGCTTTGGTCCCTGTACAAGTGATTGCCGAATGGTGTGGGAAAGCTTCCTACAATGGGGGAAGGAACAAAGCAGCTCTGCCAAGGAACCTTTGGCAGAAGATTTCAGAGTACCTCCAGGAAAGTTTCTAAGAGATCTCTATGGAGGATTCCTGTGAGATCATGGCATGCATCAACACCCTGTTTCGCCATATTGATTTGCTGCACAGGGAAATGTCTGGCACACAGAAAAACAGCTAACCTTGTACACTTCTATACATCTCTCCTGCTTCTTGCTCACTGGAGAGCAACTGCTGAGACTGGCTAGACACCTCTGGAGTGGGAAACAGATCCTGGCTGTCTGCACCACCGAGCAACCCTGCTCTGGGCTCCACATCAACGTCTAACTCCACCTCTTCATCAAGGACTTTGTCCTTTGGGTTAGGTCCTCTTTCCACCACCTCCAGGACCGCTGAAATATCCATGGGGCTCTTGGTGGTGTAGGTATGGTCGCCACTGAGGATCGTGTCCAGCTCCTTATAGAACCAGTAGGTCTTGGATGCAGCACCAGAGCGATGGTTTGCCTCCATCGTCGTATGGTACACCTGCCTCAGCTTCTTTGTTCGCTCTGCACTGCACTGTGTCCTCGTCAAACCCCTTTTCGCAGAAGCCTCAAGAAATCTGCCAAAATTCCTATGGCTGAAGCCCAGCTGGGACTGTACAGCCTCCTCTCCCCAAATACTGAGCAGATCCCAGCAGCTCTGCAGTGGTCCAAATGGGAGAGCATTTGCTGCGTGAAGCTGCCATGGTCACCTGGGAAGATGCAATGAGACCTCTCCACACTGAGCAAACAGGAAATGGAATTTCAAAAATTCCCCGGGGCTTTAAACGGGGAGGTTGTTTATCTGGCTTCAGGGCAGTGGAGTTCAAACTGCTGATCAGAGGGGTCAGGGTGGGCATTGTGGGACATCTCCTGGAGGCCAATTAAAGCGATTAAAATTAAGAGCAGTATCTGCACTGGCACTTTGTCGACACAACTTTTGCACAAAGAGCCTTGCGTCTCATATTGGGGTGGTTTTATTTTGTCGCCAAAATGACATTTTTGCTGCCAAAAGTCGCATCGTAGTGTGTATGTTTCTACTGTTTTGTTGACCAGAAGCTGCCTTTTGGTGACACAACTCTGAAGTGTAGCCAAAGCCTTAATTTCTCCATAGTGGTCTTGTCGTTCTTGAATAGTCTTTTAGCACCTTGATTGTTCAGTGGCCCCACTGATTGTTTGGCAGGCTTTCGGCTTCTGATGTACTTAATTTTTGCTGTTAGTTTTTGTGTCTTTTGCTAGTTGTTCTTCAAATCCCTTTTTGGCCTGACTAATATTACCTTTACATTTGACTTGCCAGAGTTAATACTCCTTTCTGTTTTCCTAAATAGGATTTGATGCCCAGTTTTTAAAGGATGACTTTTTTGCTTCTACCCACTTTTTTTACTATGTTGTTTAGCCATGGTGGAATTTTTTTGATCCTCTGACTTTTTTTTTTTATTATTATTTTATTTATTAGAGGCTCAAATTAAATGTGTGCTCAATTAGGGCTTTTTAAATAGCTTCCAAGCATTTCATTCTTGTGGCTGTTACTTTTAATTACTGTTTAAATAGCTTCCTCATTTTGGTGTAGTTTCCCTTTTTGAAGTTAAATGCTACTGCAAGGGGCATTTTCCCCCCCTACAAGGATGTTTAAATTTAATTACGTTATGGTTGCTATTACTGAGGGTTTCAGCTATATTTATCTCAGACCAGATCCAGTGCTCCACTTAGGACAAAATCAAGAATGGTCCTCTTGTGGGTTCAGGAGTAGCTGCTACAAGAAGCAGTCATGGATGGAGTCTAGAAATTTTATCTCTGCATTCCATCCTGATGTGACATATACCCAGTCAATATGGGGCTAGTTGAAATCCCCCATTATTATTGGGTTTTCCATTCACAGTAATTGTGAAATGCTAATCACTGCCACCATTCTGATCTGGCTATTCTCTTATTATTCAAGCCTGGAATTTCTATCTGTAGTGATTCTATGATACGGTTTGAGTCATTTAAGATTTTTACTATATTTGACTCTGCTTTTTTTCTACTTATAGTGCTACCCCACACCAGCGCAACCTACTCTCATTCCTATATATTTTGTATCCTAGTATTACTGTGGGCCATTGGGTATCATCATTCCATCAAGTTTCTGTGATGCCTTTTATATCAATATTCTCATTCAATACCAGACACTCAAGTTCACCCATCTTAGTATTTAGACTTCTTGCATTTGTATACAAGCACTTGTAAGACTTGTCAATATTTAATTGTCTTCCTTAATGTGATGTAATTGAATGGTACCCTTGTTCATTTGACTTTCTCTTCAGTTCCTACCTGTACTTTATCAACTTAGATTCTCCCCTTTACTAGGCTATGGAGTATTCTCTTTAATCCTCTCCTAAGGGATGTGTGTGTCCAAATCATGTGCTCCTCGGCACCTGTTTACTTTCCCCCAGTCCTTAGTTTTTTTTTTTTGTTTTTTTTTAAACTGCCTCTTGTATGTTTTAAATTAAGTTTGCTGTACCTTATTCAGTTGATCACAGTAGAACTCTATATCGATATTCTAAATCTAATAGAATGATGAGCGTTCTTTACTACTCATAATGGTTGTGCTGTAGAAGCATAAAGAATGTCACATTTGTTCCTGATATAAGTTCACTGAAGTAAATGGAGTTACTGTAGAGGTGGGGCTACTCCGTTATTTGCTTTGGAAGTTGCTGGAGCAGATTTAAAAAGTAGTTCTAATTATAAATTAGACTCTTTTAACCTAACTTTTTGCTGTGAGTACTCGTAATAATTTTATAAATATCATTCCTTTCATATGCAAAGCAGATGTGCTTAGGGCACTGACCAACATAACAAAATGATTAAAATATGATTAAAAACATCATAGTGCCTTCAGTACACATAAAAAGGAAATCCGTTTGTGTGAGGTTGTGTTGTGCAATTATAACTAATTTGAGACTAAGAGCCTAATTTAAGCGTGACCTGCTTTCATTTGCAGTGCAGCACTACCTTGCCCTGCTGCTGAAAAAGAAAAGGTGGGAGGGGAAGAGAAGTCAAATTAAAATCTCCCTCTACAAATCTCAAAGCTCGCTCTCAAACTTCATATGGGAAAAACTTCCTTGATAGAAGGAAATTTCTGTTTTGTGGAGCTTCTCTGTGCCAAAAAACCATTGGCTGCTTTTGTGTTCCAGGACCTTATAATATGACTCAAGGGCTTTAGAACAGCTGTTATACTTAAAAAAACTAGTATGTTCAGAGATGGCATTGAATATCCCTTGAATGCTCCTAAAACTTTAATCTAGCCTGTCAATCACTACACAGAGAGTTAAAACAGATTGCAGTGTGGGAAAACTCCCTGCCTTCTCTTGTTGACCTTACACTCAGGGCTGGTATTTTTAACAAAAATCTAGTGTCTTGTGATCTTGCAATGAAATATGCCTTCTAAAATCTGGCTGATAGTAAGTTTCTGCAAGCTGTCTGTCCTATTTTGGTGGCTGTTCAGTGCTGAAGTTAAGGAATCCTTAGGTCCTTTTATGAGAGTGCCCCCTCCCCCATAAGTCTTTTAAGAAGGGCTAGCTATCTGTCTTCAAAACTCTATTCAGTAGTATTTCAAAGGATTTTCCAGGAATGTTCTCCATCTGACATTAAATAAAAATTAAAAAAAATAAAAATAATAGTTCACAATAATCCCCAGGATATTATTTGGATAGCCATCTCCTTAATGGAAGCACTATTTCTTTTTTTATTAACACAAACTGAATCTGATAGGCATATATTTTATATAAAGGAAGAAAACAGGTAACAAGGAATGTCAAAAGAGTTGCCTTCATATTGTACAACTTCCAGGTAAATTTGTCTCCAGTGGGATAAAAAGGCATAACTATTTCTATAGCTTTGTTTCTCTTCCTCAGAGGAATTTAGGAAATTTAATGAAAACTATAGGAAAAAAACTACTATCTGTGTTAATACAAAATGCCATGAAAACCCTGGTTCTTGGTCAATTTCCTAACTTCTTCATCATAATGGCAAATCCCAAAGGATGTGGCCTTCTTTTCAAGTGAGCTCCATCTGGATTGAGCTCCAGCAAGATGCTTAAGATGGTCTGATTGTATCTTGTCCGTCACTGGCAATCTTGTCACATCATTAAAGGTTTTGGTGCCCATGTGATCGTTGGATGTGTAGGAACATTCTTTGGTACACACACTTCAGAATTCATTGCCCTTTCCTTTTTTTATATGTCCATACCAAGAAAGCTGCAGAAACTGAGCCCCTGCTGATAGAGGTGCTTGCTGTTTTCAGCTTCGAATAGCTTCATTTCTGATCTTCTCCTGACACTTCATATGGAGCAGCTACTGGAGCAGATGGGAACTGAAAATGTCAATCTAGTGTTCTTCAGCCTTCCTTAGTGCCTATGTTTCACTTACATGCAATTGAGTTGGATAACTGGTTTTATAGATCCTCAGCTTTGCAGGAAGCTTGATGTCACAACATCCATATGGAGGCCGCTGAAGGGCCTGATACATAGCTGCAGCTACTGCTATACCAGCATCCATATCATTCAAGAATTCTCCAGCACAGTGTATTTGTTGCCCAAATATTTGTTGGCTACAACCTGCTGAATATCCTATCTGGGCAGGTTAATACTGAGGTGGTTGTAATCTGGAGCTGGAGGCTGTTTGATGGCAATGGCCAGGGACTTTGTTTT